>NC_059675.1:14200000-14500000 GCF_905147105.1 Pieris brassicae | reverse complement strand
TGTTAGGAGGGGTATCGTTGGGGAATTCAACAACAACTGGTGGTGGCTTAAAGTCAACATGAGGTTTTGCGGTGGGTTCATCTTCTAATCCACTTTCAGCAGGCGCCTCACTGTCATGATCACTGCCTGTCACAGCAGTTGCATATTCCTTGTTCTTTTCTTTTTTTGCTATCTGTACAAGATAATAATATATTATTAATTTATTAATGAATGTAAATATAAAAAATCACGACTTATAAAAGGGATATTTAAGAAATACAAATAAATTATTTTATGATAATAATTAATATGTAGTCTGAGGTGGAAGGTTACCTTTTTGTTAGCTTTTTTACTAGTCTTCTTACTCTTAGTCTTATTATTGGCAAGAGCTAACAATTCACTTGTAGCTTTTCTTTGTTGGGCTATTGCTTCTTCATAGCTAGTTCCAGAAGCAGAGAAGAGTCCCATGAGGAGAACGATGGCTATGACTACTACACCCACTCCACCAAATACAAGTAATGCCTGCAGCTCCATTGGACCTGCTTCACCAAAACCCTGAAGAAAAAGAAATTATTAACTAAATTAATTAAATTAGTCAATAATATGTAGCGGTTTAATTATGAGTAAATACGTAAAATTATTAAACCAAAAAGAAAACTTGCAGATTTCCGCACATACATACTTAAAAAATGTTTAATTTTCCTAAAAACTGCATGAGTCTCCGGTGTAAAAATCCCGGATCATCTACAACCTACGGGCTACGGATACTGACACGTAAGCAGTGACACATGTCATAGGTTATTGACAGTGAACTGTTAACTCGTTAAGTATTAATACGAATATATTTTAAGTAGCACTATTTGAAAATTACTTTAATTATTATCAAAAGGCAAGTCTGGTTTTATAAAAATCTGTAAATCTTAAATCATAATTCTAACAGGTCATTATTTTCATTATTAAAATTTTTACCTGATAGCTGGGGTACCTTTGAATGTAATGTAAATACTACAAAATAACTGCTGATTTTAGTCAAGTCATATAGTTATTGGAAAAAAACACATAAATGAAGAAACATTAAATTTATGAGTGCCATAGGCCGAAGCTATGAAATCGTAAAAAAAAGATGACAATTGAGTGATGACACTTTACAACCCTTAGTCACAGATTATATTGGTAATTGATTAAGGGTAAGACTCACAGTCAAGACTTAGCGCAAGTGTAGTGCATTACCCATTAAGGATAAATTAATATCATCATTGCTAAGTGTAGTATGATGGACATATCAAATAAATCATAAGTCTCGTGTTTAACATTAGCAGCATGGCTTAACTCGATAGCAGTATCTAGAAATGTGTAATAGTATGTGTAAATGTTTATTTTATAATCAGATTAAATAAATAAAGATATTTTTTTTACCTTTTTCTTAAGTAAGCATATTATTTTGAGAGGCATATATATATTGTATGGTACTGATAGTAAGAAAGAAAGTAATATTTTACCATATTCTAGTCTGTGGAATCATTAAGTAGTAGCTATGTATCTACAACCAATAATACTTCCTAAATACTATTCTTAATCAATTTATACCTCGACTTGATCTGTGAAATTAGAATCAATTTTAGTTTTTACCTCAGTTTTTACTGTTTATTGTCAACAGCTGCTTAAGAAATTAAGAGTTCTTAAAGTTAATGTACTTCACTAGCTCCTGTTTAATAAAAATAGATTTTCATTAGTATTTATAAACTTCTTTATGTTCCTTGGTAATGTAAAAAATAACTTATATACCTCTGGCATAAACGTCACTAAAACCTAAATAATCTTAGATATTGTGAAGTTCACATTAAAAATGTCGATACCTCCGTTGGTGTGCAGCACTCCTCCTCCGCCAGACCAGTGTGAAGACGATAAACACATGGATGAATTTGATTTACAGTATAGATGTAAGTAAAAATGTTATAAACCTATCCATTTTTCCTGTGAAATATAGGATTTATTAGATTGGAGCTAATGTATAACTTTTAGGTTGATAAATCTTTTTATCTTTGGAAATAACTTATTTTCAATGTATATGCAGGACTTGGGTTGTCAGTACTGTTTTGCTCAGTGTGTAATAATGATGTATAAATCCATATTTCAGTGTCACCAGAGGATGAAGAAGAAAATGATGAATATAATTATGGAAATTTTCATAATTTCCATGATCCTATGTCTAATAATGAAGACTTGGTACCACAAAATGAAACCTGTAAAGTAAAGACTGATCATACCATTATTGGAGTAATTAAACATTCTCAACACAGCCCAAGTAATCAACATTCCATAGATAAAGCAACCATTGATGATGTGGCTATTGAAGACTTAAACTTAAAGGTAGAACAAGAAAGTGATCTTGTTGATCAGGTAGAAAGTAATAATAGTAATGTAGAGGAAGATTCAGATGCATATGGAATAACATATTTTACACCACATATAGAATCCCCTGATAAAAGTACTTTATGTATAAACACTAATGTAGTAACAGAAGAGAATAATGATGAAAATGAAGTAGAAAGTGTGATACCAGAATTGAATGATTTTTCTCTATTTTCTCAACAAGGGGAAGAACTATCAAGCAAATTATTAGAAGAGTCTGAGGGTGAAATTGTAAAAAATGAAGTTCTTATAGAAAATATAACATCTCAATGTGAAGAATCTAAACAGGATTTGAAATCATGTGATGATTTTGATGACTTTGAAGATTTTAAATTCACTACAAACAGCAATTATAACATTATAGAAAGTGCTGGTAATCCTTGGGAAAGTAAGGATCCTAAGGATTTTAACTTTGGGGATTTCAAAGCCAATTTTGATGTTAATGAAACTATACTTGAAGAATTACATAATGAGAAACTAAATGATGAAATTAACATTAGTCAAGGTGACCTCGATAATAGTGAAGATGAAGATTTTGGCGATTTTGATGATTTTAAGTCTTCAGTAAATAAAGAAATAGTAGAAGAACATACTTCTCAACATGTCACTGTTTTAAACTTTCAAAATAATGACAATGAGGGCCAGGTTATAGAAAGTATAAAAAATATTTTATTTAATATCTTTCCTGACGATTTACCAGATTCTAAAACAGCATTCGATGGAAATCTTGAGTCATCATTGGGTGAAACATGGCATCATTTGAAAGAAATTGATGTAAGACAGCCTTACATTGTATATTGGAATAATTCTCTCAGTCAAAAAACTCTTTTAAAGGCCCTATGCATTGATTCACGAAATATTGTAAGTAAATTCATGTTGCTGATTTCTTATTTGGTTGAAAATAAATGTAAGTTATCAATATTTTTTGTGTTTCCAGTTGTTTGCTCCAAAGTGGAATTCCTCAATGCCAAAATACGCAACAAATTTAAGTGGAGCACCTCTTAAACCCCAAAAACCTCCTACAACACCACAGCAACCTGACCTCAATGCTGAAAAAAGTAAAGAAAACATCACATGGACAGATCCTTTTACTTCAACTGGACAAGGATGTAAGTTACCTACATTTAAGAAACTAATTTGTGTGGCTAAGTAAAGCTAGGACTGTGATATTTAAAGTTGATTCAGAAGATGTGTGTTGATACTATTGAAATGACTTTAAAACACAGTCAAAATTTAACTAACAATAACATTTATTTCCACTATGAACTTTTTTGCATGTCTTGCACATGGATATACACTTAACACTTTTGCTTCATCCTAAATGCCATTCAATAGACACTTATGCTGAAGCTCTACTCCTAGATTTAGAACACCTCATGACCACTTTAGATCAAATGGCTCACAAACAGTCTACTCTAAAAATATCAGAGTTACTTTCAACTGGTAAGTTATGACTCAAGTAATTTTTAGGAGTTTTTATTATCATATTACTTACTTCACAGCACAGCTGGTAATACACCTTGCATAGTTCTAAGATTTAGTCTGAGGGACAATTGATTCAATTTAAAGAGAGTAAGAGGTTTTTAATATTATATGTTTGTAGCGCTCTGAGATTGAGAGAGAAAATAGAGACAATTAAGGTCTACAATTCAGAGATGCTGCTTAGTTATTAATAAATTCAGAGCAAACCTAATAATGTACATAAATAAAGGTAAGAAATTTCATCAAATAATTTTATTTTCCAGCTAACAGTTCAGACAGAGAAAAATCCCTAAAAGAGTCTCGGCCGGCAGATCTGAATGTCTTTGGAAACTCCATAACAGTATCAAAATTAGACAAGATTCATTCAAGTACACTGAGTGTGCAACCTCTTAGACATATCAATTTGCCTGATACTCATATATTTACACCTACTGACTCAGAAACTCCGAGATCAAAAACAATTCATTACGACATTACACCACCTGTATTATTACCACAAGAGAACCACAGCATTAACCCAGAGGAATCTACCCAAAATAATAATGATGATTATTGGGAATTTCAAGATTTTAAAGGAACAGCCGATAGTGGCCAAACTGTTGACATAAAAACAGAACACAAAGAAACTATTAATGCAAATGCAGGAATGATTCTCCAAAGTCAATTATTGCAACCAGTTAAAGTTGAACCAACCATGCCCAAATTAAACTGGCCCGACCCCGGCGAGGTAAAGGAGACGTTTGATGATTTTTCTGATTTTATATCTAGTACTGCTTGGAATAATGATAATTCAAGTACTACGGAGGCCGCATCTCACCAACCGAGTGCTAGCCTAATTAGAACAGTACCTTGTGATAATGTAGAGGATGAATTTGAAACTTTCCAATCGGCTCCTACACCTGCATCCAATCAGATATGTGCAGAAACCTTGTCACCAGAAATTAGTAAAATTAGCAATGAGGTAACACAAGAACGACTTCCATCGGACACATCAAACATTAGGCCAAACGAAGTATTGACACCTATCACTGTGCAGAATCATAATATTTCTGTAAACATAACCTCAAAATATAGTCCAGTGAATACGTCAATTTTAAAACCTGTAAACGCCGGCCCTAGTCTGATTCGCCCCCAAAAAGCAGGACAAATTTTACAACCGCTTTCCCTCGAAAGTTATTCACAGATAAATTGGCCCAAACCTGGTATAGATTTACAAAATCTTTCAAGTTTCAATCCACTCGAAAGCCTCGAAGCTTTCAAAAGTGACTCCGGCTCGAGCGGAGCCAGCAAAGGCGCATCGCCGGTGCACAAAGTGAGTTCCGTCGCCGTGAACGAAACGCTCGATGACGATATTTGGGGTGACTTCGTTTCGAGTAAACCCAAACACGTGGCCCCAAAGAAATCGCAGTTACTCGCAGACGACGACGAATGGACAGACTTTGTGTCGAGTCCGAGCATATCACAGAACAGCCTTAAAACCATAAGCTTTAATGTCGCTACCAATTCGACTTTGCACAAAATGTCGAATCAAAGCGTTTCTAAAAATAATCAATTAGCCAATAGCCTAGACATTCCGGTTCTCAATTACATAACGCCGAAGTCGAACAGCCGCGGCGCGTGTGTTGATAAACATTTCCAAAACTTATAACGACTTTGTATCGTATTTGTATATGTCAACGAATGAGTTCTTTGACAATTGACATAACCAAACTTTACGTGAATATAATGTGGTAAAGGTATTCAATTGTTTTATAGTTTTAGTTTCAAATAGAAGCTCGTTGTTCAGATATAGCGTTTTGTGTGTTCTTTGAACTATGAGACTTATACTTTTGATCTCTTGTTGAGTATTTCGATTATTTTGAAGTTAGCATGTAATTGAAGATCGGCGATATGTACTTAATACTACTTATTCATTCACGACAATACTTGTAAATATATTCCAAATTCTTAAATGGTTCTGTAAAAGTTGGTAAAATGTATTTATGTTTTAGATTTTTCTAGGTATCTTATAAAATATTTTAAATATTTTTCAATGAGACAGTATCAAACTCAAGTAGTTACTTAGTTGTGTATTTATTTTAAAAGTTGTATTATAAAATGAATATGTTGAATTTTGAAAAGCAATATTTGTAAATTGGTACATAATGTAAATATTGAAAATGTGTATATAGCTATAAAACATAGAATAAAAAAGTATTTTCTAGAGATTTAATGTATTGTCCTGTCCTGTTATTTGAATTTTCATAAATTATGATATAGTTATATCAACTGCAAGGAACAATATTTATGAATGTCATTATATACATTATAGATAATCATAAAGTGCATTTTTTAAAGGATTGAAAATAGTTATCTAAATTTGTTACCAATTTTTTTTTTTAATATTATTTTAGCAGTATTCCTATTCATGCATACCGAGCCTATACTGATATACTTCTTTTCGTATTATTGATGACTAAAAAGTAGAATTTGTTGATCATAAGAAAAATAAAGAGATTTTGTCTTTAGATCATCTTTTACTACACCAGCAATTTCCCACATTCTCTCTGGTATATAAAAAATATTGTCATGATAGTGTACCAGAACTGACAGGACCTCAAAAATTAATACAGATTAAGATTCTGATTTATCCTTGCGGTTTAAATATACTGGCTTATACATACTATAGAGAATACATTTAAATCTTCTCAATGTAATTGGAGATAATAATTTTTAATTATGGCAACACTTTATATGCAGGTATACATAACGAGTTTTACTGGTAATTTAGGAATCTTTAATTTCTTCACTGTGAATGAATCTTATGTTTTATTTGTTACACGAAACAGCCGCCCGCTCTACGCCCTTGACTTGCGAACTGGTAGTAAATGTATATTTACAAATAATTTAACTTTTTTTCTGACGTTCATAAAGTTATTTTGAGTTTGAGTCTATTAAGGTAGTCACAATAATATCCTGAAAGCTACGTGATTCAGAATTAGTTAAAAAAAACAAAGGTACAAGAAAATTATTTATTTCTGCACCTTGCGGAGATCCCCCGTCCGCTCACTCTTACTTGCGTTGTTATACAGCACCCGTTATATTTATACATTGTATATCAAATGAATTTTTTTATGTTAATCTTATAACAATCCAACACAATCTCTAATTTAATACTTCCGGTGCATCATTTACATATTTTCTAATTCATTTTCTGAATCGGAGTGTTCCAAGTCGTCGAGGTGTGGTTCAGTGTCACCTTCACTATCTAAATGAGATGCAAACTTCGGAAGACTGTTCTCAACAGTTGCTCGAAATGGACAATGTTCAAACTCCGGCCACGATACAAACCTTTAATAAAAGAACCGAATTAATTCGGGCACATTAAAACGCACCCACATGACATTGGGAAAAAAAAGTTAAAAAATATTTTTACTATAGACAATTTGGCCTTTAAATATAACTCGTTGCTGCCTTTGTATGTTTAAATAACATTAAAAGTCCAATGTAATATTACAAGGATAACCTGAGTAAAAATTCATTAAAATTGGTTTAGTCGTTAAAGCGAAAAGACGTGGCAAAAAAAAAATCCTTGAGGTTATATGTTTTATAGCGATATAATATTAAATGCGTACGAGTTTAGACATACCGCTTTTTAATATAACTCGTTGCTGCCTTTGTATGTTTAAATAACATTAAAAGTCCAATGTAATATTACAAGGGTAACCTGAGCATAAATTCATTAAAATTGGTTTAGTCGTTAAAGCGAAACGACGTGGCAAAAAAAATCCTTGAGGTTATATGTTTTATAGCGATATAATATTAAATGCGTACGAGTTTAGACATACCGCTTTTTAATATAACTCGTTGCTGCCTTTGTATGTTTAAATAACATTAAAAGTCCAATGTAATATTACAAGGGTAACCTGAGCATAAATTCATTAAAATTGGTTTAGTCGTTAATCCTTGAGGTTATATGTTTTATAGCGATATAATATTAAATGCGTACGAGTTTAGACATACCGCTTTTTAATATAACTCGTTGCTGCCTTTGTATGTTTAAATAACATTAAAAGTCCAATGTAATATTACAAGGGTAACCTGAGCATAAATTCATTAAAATTGGTTTAGTCGTTAAAGCGAAACGACGTGGCAAAAAAAATCCTTGAGGTTATATGTTTTATAGCGATATAATATTAAATGCGTACGATTTTAAACATACCGCTTAAAAACAGTTATTTTTTGTTGTAAGGTGAGGTCGCCAAATTCAGTGAAGATAGTCATATGTGGGAGGGGAGCATCTGTCTCATCTGGCGCCACTTCTTTGTTTACATCAGGCGGATCCTGTCCCGTGATGAGCCACACACCACAACCCGGAATCCATTGTCTAATATTTTAAATAACCATTTATCACCATTAATTATTTAGTTTAATAAATGCCAGAAAAATGCACTGGATATTAACTAAAGAAAAATGTTCAATAGTATATATATTTTTAAAAAAAACCTAGTTAATAGTAAAATTTAATTTTATATTAAGCATTACTCTTTCTCATCATCTATATTATTATTCATAATTTGAACAAAGTATGGATTTTAAAAACACTCACTCTAGCATAGGAATGACTCTTGTTGATTTGGAAAAAGTTTGGGGTTTGAAGAAATACCACAGTAACGGTAAGTAGGCTGGATGGCATGGCAGAGCTTCCTTCTGCGTTATATTGACTAAATACAAAAAATGTTCATCTATCTGAAATATAATAATAACAAACAATATAATGTAAAGTTGCTAATACAATCAAATCAATCTTATCCATTAAATGACAGTCTCCATGTCTTCAGACGTAAGATTCTGCAGCCACTGTTGATCCATGACCAATAGTGACCATTGCATAGTAGAAATATATTAGAATGAAAAATTGTACAATTGTATTTTTTGTAGTTATTTTTTTTTTTGTATGTTTTGGTCTGGTTTGTCTATTGCTTTTAATGTTTAAGTTATTTTCTCTTTGTCATTGTAATGCTTTCCCTTAAATGTTGTGCACACTTGTTATTGATGCACATGCATGTATATGTCATGTTATATGTTGTGTGTTTTCTGTAAGTGTTTGTATGTGTTTCGTTAATGTGCCTTTTAAAATAAATAAATAAATACAGGAAAGCAATATAAATTACTGAATTAAAAAGAAATTAAATAAAAGAAGTTTTAAATGCTTACCACCGAGGTTTTTTTAGTTGGTGGAAAAGTCCATGGCAAAAAATGAGCTTTTGGTACTTTTTGAAGAACCTTGTATTGGAAAAGAGATTGAAATAATGACGGCACTGACTTATGTTTGCCATGCTGGACATTCAAATCTGTAAGAAACTACAATATTATCACAGTTAGTATCGATGGATAAGCTTTATTTACAGACAAACATAATTTACTTTAGTATGTTGATGTACACAAAAAACACATGTAAACCATGAAAAATATCTTTATATCTCTATATTTATAATTTAAAAAAATCATAAATTAATACCTCATAATGATGTGTTGGTAATATAATAAATAAGTCTGGTCTACCAAGTTGATTTGTTATATTGTGAAAAACAATTGTATTAATAAGATGTTTCACAAATGATAATCCAGGCATAGCTCCAACTATCTGCAACTTTCTACCTTAAAATAAAGTTAACCATTTATCAAAACTATACATTAATGACAGTACATGTATTGACTAAAAACAGCACCTATTTTGTCTGTAGCTAGATCTCCTAATAGATCTTTTATTCGATTTCCTTGGTCAATTTTATCCTGAAATGCAAGCTTCCACATTCCAAAAAAATCTGCTATTTTATATATGATTCTGTTAGGATATTTCTCATGTAATTCCTGTAAATATAGACTCACTAGAATGACAGTATTTTAAACCTTTTGTAGATGTAGGTTAAGGGATGGCATTGAAACATACTTGTAATGACTTTTGAAAGAATTTAGTACTCTCAAACAGGTATACTGGGTTATTTTGATTCCTGAGAATTTCTTCAGTGAGAAATCCTAGTCCAGGATTTACTTCAACTATTGGTGCTCCCTTTTCAAAATTCCTTGTAATAATAGTTGAGATATCTTTTGCAGTTTTCCGGTTAATTAAATACATAGTTTCTGGCGTTTTATACTTTTTTAAAAGCATTCTTGGTAGGTGTGGTACAACATCATTATATTCCTTGTTACTATTTAAATAATTCATAAGCCCCTGTGCAACTTTTGTATTTTCATCCAGTTCCTCGCTCTGGTTGTTAATTTTGTGGCGAAATCTCATCAAGAGCAATTTAATATTTGTTCTTCTAATTGTCATAGTATTCACAAGCATTTTTCCTTTTATTAAAACTGTAATAAAATAATATGAGTTGAGTGAAAATTTATAAAATTTTAGCTTTGAAATCTTAGTCGTACATAGAAAGTTGATTTGTTTACTTTATCATTATTAAAACAAAACCATTAAACATGCAGTGTACCGTTTCTAATATAACATTGTTTATAGTATAGTGTTAATAATTATTAACATACTAGTGGAGTAGTAAGCAGTAGCTACTAGTCAGTGATGCCAACGCCTACATATTCAAATACCCCTAAATATGGATTAAAAACGTTCGAGTAAAAGTTTTTGTAGTACACTCGGTTTGAGAGGTAATTTAAAGTATTCATTTAAAAGTAGAATAGCTGTTATTTCGATCTTGGAGTATTGTAAAATTTTTATATTTAAGTTATAGCCACGCTTGTAGTTTATATTTGATTTAGTTTGGTGGTGGGGATTGAGGCCTAATAGAAATTGTATAGAAACGTGCGTTTAAAAAAATACAAATAATAATAAATGAAATCTTGAATAAAGTACCCCCTAATAATTCCTCCAATGAATTCCCAAAATAATAAAAACCCTGGACATCTTTATTCCCCCTAAATTTGGGAGGTTGCATCACTGCTAGTAGCTCATCTGTATCACTGACAGAATACACGTTGACAATGGTTGACTGCATCAAAATGTACCCTGTGGACATTGGATCTCATACGAATGTAGACTTTTTCGGGAGTCGGGTGTGACTAAGGTTATTTCACCAGTGCAATCAGTCATCCCCCTTCCTAGTGGGAGTGCCATGCTGCTTTTGAGCTTCAGCCAAATGGGCAGGCACGACCGGGGCAGTACCACTGTCTCACAGGAAACCGAAAGTGATACAATAGGTTCATCTTGTTGTTTCGTGCGGTGAGTGAGACTCCCGGAGCCCATCAACCTAGGGTCACCCGTATTGTCTACAAGGAGCCAAATCAATAAGTGCTTGTGCACCTGAACCCCAAGCTAAGAGTATCTTACTCCAAAGGGGACTTAATTTTCTCCTCCTCTGCCAGCCTTTCTGCTCGTCCGAGGAAGGTGAGACGGGGCTAACGAGTCTACGCAAGTCTCAGCCCTTACCAAACGGCCACCACCTTACCATCTTCTTGATGGTAATGCGAAGTGATTCAGGATCCAAAAGGTTGGCAGTGTTCGGCGAAGGATACGGATTAAGCCAATGGCATGGTGAAAAATGGAGGTGTGACCTAATAAGTTTGGAATTCATATTTACCATCACAGCTCCTTGGAAAGTTGACTCTAGAGGCTGTGTCGGCTGCTAACCACACATTTCTCGCATCCGTTAAATCCGCAATCTCGTAGTTTGTAGAATAGGTGGAGTGCATATAACTAATACATGGTGTGGCGTTATGAATGGATAAAATACATTACATGTGGGTAGAAGACGGCGGTGTGGTGTTTGCAATTTTTGCAATTGAAAAAGTGTAATTTTCGATGGAAATCCACCTCCAAAGGAATTTTTTATAAATCTTTTGGGCAGAATGCTTGGATATGGGCGCATGTGTGGTCTTTTTTGTTAACCTAACATGGTGTAAAAAAAACTATGGTCGTCCGAGTGCCAAAATAAGAAAAAAACAATGAATGCACATTGAGATTTCGCGTCAATGCATTTCCATAATTGAATAAATAATAAATTCCTATTACAATGACTCAACAGCTTTTATTTTAATCGAACATGTGCAAAACTTTACTTAAATACTTGAAATTAACTTAAAAATGTTTATTTCTTAATTGTAGGGAGAGAAATCGAAAAAATAATAATTTTAAAATATCGTTTAAGAAATTAAATTTTACAAAATGTGTTTAAAGTTGCCACGTTCTCTCGTTTTAATATGTATACTATGTTCATACCGACAACATGCCTGTATATGCATGCTACGCATAGAGGTTTTTTGAATGCGCAGCCGTTCCAACCTCCTCTTCATCATTAAAAAATTAAATAATAGCGCGACAAATGCATAGTTTTATATCCTGCTATAAATATACTGCTATTGTTACATTAATACAAAGTACAGTGGTTTTCAAATGTAATTCGAATGTACCACGATTTAGATTGTATTATTCTGTAAAATAAATAACTAAAAATAATTGTGTACTAGGTGGCCATCCAGGTATTTGAGCTTCCAAGAATGCATTATGCACCCATATAAACACTTGATAATCGGGATGATGTCCATTAGGAAATATTTCTTGACGCAGTGCTGCAGTTCCATCGATGTTATCACCTCACACGCCGTAGATTAAATGCATTTGAACTTTTTTTTTACAGCTCAGCTCGGGCTGTTTTGGCGAGCGTAGCCTGAATGGCGTTTTATCCCGCGGCTAGCGCAAGGGCGTCTCCTGTGATACTCGAACCTCGGCTTGGGCCGTCGCGGGGTGGTCAATCGCCTGAAGGGCAGGACGGAAGCTCACTGGAGTGAGCGAAGTACGAAATAAAGGTCCTTCCTTCCCCGGTGAAAGCGGTTTTTTACCCTAATCTGTTTGTGGCTGTGCATTTGAACATACTCAGACATACATATTTGTGTATAGTTGAGGCATTGCAACGGGAGTCTCGACACCAAAAAGAGTGGCAAATGTTGTGTATTAAATATCTCGACAGACTTATACTAAACATAAAAAATATTTTTCGGAACCGCCACGTCTTCTACCCGCAGATTTATTATTCATTCATTAGGCCACAATATTTGATATCATTACTGTATATCGTTTTAGTAGGTACTTACAATAAATCAGCTACTTATTTATAATTAAAATGATAATTAATGGATTAATGACTATTATGCACTGCCAGAATTGCCTTATCTTCTGCGATAGGTAATCGGCAGTGTCCAGTATATTAGAGAACACAGTGAAAAGTAGTTTTTATGTTTTCGTACGAATGTACCTAATTGGTTTGATATTGTATTTCTGTATCCTGACCCGCGCCTCTGTAATCTTTGAGGATTGCGGTAAGTTCTAATATGTGTTTTATTTTTTTAAATTATTAATTCAAGGATAATGTTTCCACTTACCTCGACTAAAAATGGATGTTTCGTTAAACTATGATTAATTAAAACAATTTTTTAACCGGATTAAAGCTATTTGTATTATTATAAACTTATAATTATTTTACATAATTTTAAATTTAAAATTTTCCGACGTTTCGCGTGCTTTACAGCGTGCGTGGTCATGGTGATATAGAACATTAAAGCAATAGTAAAATTTGAGCCTACAGGAGTTCTTCTTTTGTATGGACTCTTTAAGTCTAACTATTATAACTGATATTCTCTCCATAAAACTACAACTATTTAAAAGTTTTCTTAATATCAAGCGTGCTTCGGAGACTTCACGTTTTTGCTAGCTGATAAAATATATTGGTTAATAACCCGATTTTCTTTTTCAAAAGTCTCTTTAAAGCTAAGAATATTGTTAAGGCTAATTAAATTGTCAAATATATGATAAAATTACTCTTATCATACTATATTTTTTACATATTGCGTAAAGAAATCGCGACAGAGACTCCTAGAATAATATGATTAATTATAGATTTTTCTATTTGGTAATACCAATGTTGCCAATGTTTAGTTGTTGTTTTCATTTCGGTTAGAAACGTCGCATATTAATTATTGTGGTCGAAATCATGCTACGCGCTGACGTAGCTCTCCGCTCTCCTTACGACGAAACCTAGCGCTTCTTATTGTGAAATTATTTAAGGCGAAGATTTGTCTTAATAATTTTAATATATATGAAGATGCTATATATATATATCATCTTCAGGCAGTCGCTGACTTAATTCAATATGAAACCGACGATGAGGAACATGCTGGACAAACGGACTGGGTACGACAAAAACGCAGAAAGAAGAGGAAACCTCCCCGTTCCCCTGAAAGAAGTTACCTACTGATTATGTATTGATAATGGAATAAGTTAAGAAAAGTCGTCGTCGAAAATGTGAAAGATTACAGATCTTAATTATGGGATGGATGTCCTGGCCCGCTCCATACTTCAATATTGGGCTGGTCCTAGATCCGCGTCGACGTTCAAAGCGCACTTCGGGACACTTACCCCAAACCTTACTACCACAGCAGGTATGCTCTCACGCATAATGCCAAACCTAGTGCAGGCGAGCATTGTGACGCTGGCGTTATTGATGACGCGCTCCACACTGGAGTGGAACGGAGCCCTCTACTACGTGTGCAGGTTTACCTCAAGTAAAAACGTCTTACAGGCCGATATCACAGTTATCTATTATTAGAAAATTATTTAAGAACCGTCCCAACCCTATTAACGACAAGAAGCAGCTCGATAGTGAAAAATATTTTACCATAGAGCAGGTTCATAGAAACGCAAACAAAATGGACTTTTGAAAGCCAACTGTTCTGCCAAAACAAGGTGCTCAAGGGAATAGTCAATGCTCCTTGATACATTCGCAATAACGAACTCCATCGGGACTTTAGTGTAAAGGACATCCACACCACGACCACAATAATCACAAAGATTGCTGGAGCCGACGTACAAAGGCTCCACCAACACATGAATGTCGAGGCTATTCTGATTTCGGATATTCAATGCAGAATTCATGACTTAGATTTATCAAGCAACATGCCAATTCTTGTTTGAGTTCAACTTAATACCAAGTTAAAAATGGATAAGATATGACACTAATCAATCACAATAAAGAAAGTAGTACGGGTAGCATTACTGTAATCCTCTGATAAATAATTATTATTGTTCCATAATAATGTATAATTACACTGAATACATAATTAATATTTATATAGATATCTACGTACCTACATTGTATAGTAACTATTGTTAAAGTAATAATTATTAATAATTTGTCATTTTATAATGTTAATTCTCATTTGTTACGTAGTTAAAAATTGAGAATTAGAATCACTGCTGACAGCTGCTCTACTGACAATAAAAAAGAATAAAATTGAATCACTAAAGAAAAGGTAGAAAACCTTACGTACATTATCTTTGCCAAAACAAAACAAATAGAGGCTCTATTAAAGGAAATAAACATATATTTTAGATATATTATCATATTCATTGTGTTCGTTTGATACAAATATCCTACTAATGCTACCAAGAATGTCAGAACACCAGATATGTCGGAGTAAAACAGATTATCATTTCATTGTTGTATTTGTTATTGATGTAAATGTGATGATTTCTTCTGGGATTGTCAAAATAAACTTTAATAAATACGCCAATAACTTAAGAAAACACTTTTAAAACGGATTGAAGCTATGTATTATTATTAGTATTAGTTTTAAAAGTGTTTTCTTAAGTTATTGGCGTATTTATTAAGGTTTATTTTGACAATCCCAGAAGAAATCATCACGTTTACATCAATAACAAATACAACAATGAAATGATAGTCACCAATTAATTATTATTAATAACAACAGATATAAATAATTATCAACTACTCGTATATATAATATTAATGTATTAAAACTTGGTGTAGTTTTTGAAGTTTTGAGCCTGAAATGTTTTAACGCGCAATTTTACTCTTTCATGTAAAATTTATGACGGTGTATTTGATTAACTAGCTAAATTTCGTTATTAGTTTTTGAATTAGTCTATAAACATCCCAAAGCCTTTTCATAACGATTATTCATTTGATGTATTAAAACTTCCAATAATCTTATTTAAGGGTCCGAATATGACTTGGTAACGGTAAACATAGATGGATGTGATCACAGTCCTCCATGCTACGTCACACTCGGGGATAGAATACCAGTTAATGTGCGATTCTACGCAGGCAAGTATAATAATAAAACATTTAGAAGAACGCTTACAAACATTAAAGTGCAGATACTAGCTCAAGTAATGATTTTCCTTGAATTTTTTCAAGATAGTGACAATGCTTAAAAATTTAATTCTTATCGTAATGATTTTAAGTAATTATGACAGACATATACGAATAAGCCGAGTCATATTTTTTGCATTAATACTTCTAAAGATAACATTATTCATATTAAATTGAAGCTTAATAAAAACCATTAGCAGTGGATGCTTATGTAACGAATCCATTTGCTTTGCGTGTTTCAGACTTTGCATCTTTGCAGCTTGATCAAGATGTCATCATTAAGCTTAACTTCGTCAATGCCAGAACGCCTGTGACGCCGGGTGAGGTTTTCTTTAACATATTGTCTAAATCTATGAAATGGAATTAAAATGCGAAATAACATCGTAATATCCTTGAATTAAGCTTGGTCCGCTTCTTGAACCATGCAACTTACAATTAACTTGAGGTTACTAATTGACCTCGTATAAAGCTGTTGAAATTTCTGTTTGGGCATATGTAGGTACATAAGTGAGCGCGGCAGGTGACGCACGCGTTGAATAAAAGTACTAAGAATACCTACCTAAGGCAAAATTATAAAACATTAAATATATAAATTTAACATATAAATTAAATGCCGTCAACCTCAGCTCATCTTAACTCATTTGTTAGTAAATAAATTATCAAAGATGAAGAATGAAATATATGTAGGTGTGTTATATTATACAAAAACACCCCAGCGTTCTTGGAAATATTTGATCAGTTTTATTTCCATAGCAAATAATTCTAGTAGTTTGAGTTACATCCGAATTGCTAATTCACTCAGCTTAGGGTTGGGAAATATGGAATGTCGAAAACGACTTGTTGGATAATAAACTTGTTTGATATAGAGCCTTGTGACATCCTCTTATGCCCCGTGCAGACCGACGCTCTTACATCCTTTACTAGTGTTATGTCGGTACCAACTAATATGGCATTGGTAAGTTTATATATGTTATTCACATTACTGAAACTTATAGAGCGGTTCCGAACGGTCCAATTGGATTGGGGTCCTTCAAGAAAAGAGCGTACCAATTCTTAAACGAACGGCAACGCTTTTACGAGCCAATATCACTTAACATCAAGTTCTATAAAAGAAAAAAGATAGCGGTATCGTTGTAAATGTGTGTTGAATATGGGTTTGTTGTTGAGGGGTAACCTGAAACCTGAGCATTATTACAGATTTTTTAAATAAAATAAGCACAAATAACCAAAACTAACACAAATAAAAAAAATCTTCTGTAATAATGCAGTATATATATCGCAGTAACTAAATTCCTAAGTGGCCTAAGACACGTTAAAGGTATAGGACCAACACGTCATATAAAATGTAAACAAAGGACGATAAACTATTACGATGAAGCCCGGAAATCCAAGAATAATTGTAAGGAATATTAAATGGTCATTATCTGTTTCGTCATGTTTTGGTACAAGGAAAAATATTTTAAACCGCCTTTTTTGCCACGACTTCAAGTCGCCACTGAATCTGTAAGGTTATTTATGATTTTTACCATTAAAGAAAAGCTACTTCAAATTTTCGTCATTTTTTAATTGAATAAACTTCGATTGTAACGTTTCATGAGCTTTTGAAAACATTAATTTTAAAAGAGCTCTTTAAATTTCAATAGTATTTAGAATAGAAACTCTTTTAATAAATACTTATTGTTAATGCAATAAAGAAACGTTTTAACGAAATTATTTCCCTCACAGAACCAACGCGGATACCTTCAATGGCGAGTATACAATGAGAAAAACCGGGTGGTATTATGTTACTCCGTGCTTGTTCAGACACAGACCTATATTCAGAAAATGTTGAGACAGGCTTCTCTCCTTACCAAGGCTCTTACCGATGACGAGATTAAAGTTGTACAGCATCCTTTGGGGCACCCCCTCAATCCCGTTGGAAACTTACCAAACGTTACTTTTGAATTTTACGAATAACAATGTTTATTTATATATATTATTACAACATGTACATTAAAAGATAAATAGACCAATACATTTTATCAAAAATCACATAAAGTATACTAATCGTAAATCAATATTGTAACTACTGCTATATGTTTTCTATTATGAAATGTAATCAGATAAAACCCTAAATAAATACTAGTAATAAATATACACAATAAAATATGATGCATTGTTATATTTTGCCTTTAAGCGTTGGGCAATACAATTTATTAAGTAGATAAGTTATTTATGACGATTGGTCATGTTATGAGCGATGTTTCTAAGTGTTTACCTAGATATAGGTATTTACTCGACTGATATGGTCGAGTTGCATGCTGGAAGAATGAAATATCGTGAAACGAGTTAAACATTTCTTTTATTAGGTAGATATAGTCTGTAGTATTTTTCGTTTGTTGACATAGCTTTTACACATTAAGAAAACACTTTTTAAACTGATTGAAGCTTTGTATTATTATTATAAACTTATAATTATTTACATAATTTTAAATTATGTAAATAATTATAAGTTAAATAATTTTAATAATACATACCTTCAATCCGTTTAAAAAGTGTTTTCTTAAGATATAGTCTGTTTACACAACCTCTTCTAAAAGCGCCACATACATAAAAATAAATTATATTCATAAAAGAGTAATATATGGTTATATGTATAAATTGCAAGGAAGTTGAACTGTCACGGTTGGCAAGTTCGTTTCACGGTAACATTTTTATTGTAACCGTTTTATTAGAGGGACTTTAGCTTGTAGGTAGGTTATAAGGAAACTTAAATAATATAATAAATTTTTCACACAATTTTTGGTAAGGTAAGGTTAGCTTAGGTTAGCTGATATAGCCCGGGTCCCTTGGGTAGAATGCCTGGCGAACCCCGAGGGCCCATCTTAAGGGCGTGTGAAGGGCTGAGGTGTTTTTAGTGGGTCGGGTCTCGCTACCCCTCTGAATAGCAGAGGGATTTGAGTGTAGACCCAGCCCCACAGTCCCCGCGTCAAGCTCGATATCCTTGGCGCGGGCCTGCGCAAGCGCATTTTCACCTCATACAAAAAAAAAGGTTAGCTGAAATGTGTTTCATTCGAGATACAACTTGAAAAACATACACTTCTAACATAAACATCCTGCTATTTTTTTTAAATCGTTTAAAAACGAAAATGGTTCGTTTCGATTACTTTAAAGATCACAAAAATATCTTTGCATTGCATTGATCTTGCAGTCGCTTTAAAACAAGTTACTTCATGTAATTATATTTTGTTTCCGCAAATTTTAGGAATATTTGATCTAATGTGCTTATAATTCAATGCTCACTTTAAATAAAATCAACAAAAACCACTGCAATTATTATGTCATTATGTTAAGTAATATACACCGAAATAAAAATACCCAATAAGTATAAGCTTAGTACTGACTTATTATTGGCTTATAATATTATACCTCAGTTTTACTGGATGCTACGATATATACGATACCAAGGAGACAGGAAGTAGAGATCCAATATGAATTACGAGGTGAACTATATATCTACCAACCTACAAACGTAGGTTGGTAGGTATATAGTCCACCACTTAACGCAGTGTATAAAATATTTTTATTACTATCGCCTCCGTTCATTGTATTTTAGGGTGCGTAGAGTATTCATATATATAATACAAACTATATATATACAACGATACAAAAATACAAAGCCAAAACAGACTACATTGTTACACAAAATATACGACAGAAAACATAAGTTAATTACTTATGTAACAGATTACAACAAGAAAATTGAAATTGAAAATTAAACAAACTACTAAACTTAATATTTTAAAGAAAAAATAAATTGTTACTACTTACTACTAAAAAAAGTCTAAATTACTAAAATAATCTAATAATCTAAATATTATAGGACGCGGGCTTCCTATAATATTTCCTCAACATAAGCCCTCTATTTTTGAGCTAACCTCTGGATAAAACATTTATTTAGATTTTCAAATCAATAACAGTTTGACAGACTAAAGGTAGTATAGTATATAGTATAGGTCACAGTGTTTTTTACTCCTTGGAAAAAGGTGTGGTCGTCAAACAGTGGCGTCACTGGACGTGGGCGAGGTAGGGTCTAAATTGGGCGAATTAGATTGACTTACGGTCATAGCTATAAGTTATTTCGTTTCGTAGTTTTATACTTATAACAAAATAAATCAATAGGTAGATATCTAATCACTATCACGCTCTAAATAGACGTTATTCAGTCACTAGTAATTACTACTAGGAGCAAAACATTCGACCATAAAAGCGTCAAGTGTTTTTCAAGTTATGTTGCTGTCTTGCTCTTGGTTACCGCCAGTTACCAGTTGCCAGACATAAACATGTTTTCAAAGAGTGTAGTCGTGTGCTGCTTGCTGGCGTTGTCCGCTGCCACTGATGTTTTACAATGTCCTGGTATGTATCAGTTTTCAATTAACTCGACCTGCTTTCTTCTCATATTACTTTCTTCGCACAAAACGTAAGGTCGTGGAGGTGTTAGCTTTTCTTGTAAGTTTATAGAAAGTATTTCTATTAATTTTACACAGACTTCTTGCGACAAAAATGTTTCTAATTGAACGTTAACAAAGATTCACTCAAAGTCTATTAAAAGAAATATTTATGCAACTGATTCAAATATTATATAGGTATATAGGTTTGTTTTAATAAAATACCAAGGACAGGTATCGCGTAATATATATGAACACATTTAAAGTTTTATTTAGCTTTGGTTAATGTTAAAGGTTCACCACTCCTCTCCTTCGTCTGTCTAAGTGAAAAGTGCATATTGAAATATAAGGTAAACCGGCTACATTCGACGATATTGTTTTAATATTCTTTTTTTTCTGTGTATTAATATACATAAGTCATCATATATATAAGTCATACGAAGTACTCATGCGTTAATTTATTATGTGCAAACAATATAGATCTTCTAAAATCATTTCTGAAGGTCAAAGACTTTTGGAATCGACTACGTTATTGCGATTTTGCGATTTCATAAATTCCGATTGTTTTCTTTTTGCGCCAACAAAAACTGACAAGGACGTTAAACATCATGACAAAAAAGATTTGATTGAAGGCAGGATTATATTTATTTTTTGCGCTTCTACAACTTATTCGTTTTAGAATTCTACCATTGGTAAGAATTTTTTTTTAAATATTCTATGCTCTCTAAACACCTCAACCAGGAACATCACGATCAGACAGTAGCATAGAGGAACACTAGCGAAGAAGCTCTCATTGAAGCCAATGCAATTTTGGCGTGTGGCAAATATAACACTTTATGACTAATAAGCAATTTTTGCTGTATGATTAAGTTTATAGCTCAACTACTCAGCTGCGCTGTCTATATCTAGATCTTTAATTACATTCAGAAGTGATCTGAATGTAATTAAAGATCTGCGATGATCATGGACCATGACAGTAACCGGTAGTTACCTCGTCGCATTATAAACATGCATATTTAAAGACCAATGTGGTCTTACTACCTTGTATAGTTAAGTTTTAATTAAAAGAATTCAAACCCGCTCCAATTACAACTTGAGTAATTACTCAAAAATCAACTAATCCTTAGTTACTTTACAGTATATTATATTATGTTCTATCCAACATTATATCCGTAAATCCGTATCCGTGGTCTTTAACAATGTTTAGAAGTCAGCGTCTCATTTAGCTATTACACAAGTTTGCTGTGAAAAGTAAAAATAGACCTACTTTTAGCATTTTAGTTTATCTACAATATTCCTTACAGTTATTCACAATGAACAGAGCAGCGTAGTGGGTTTTTTCAAGGACTGCTATTTTTTATAGGTTTAGATAAAGATACCTGTGTATAATTATGAAGTAAATAGTCATCTATCTAGGTATATTATAGTTTCAAACGTGTCACAATTGACCGCTTACGTAATTCGTTGACCTTTGCGTCGTAAAACGCTTCGTATAGAAATACTAACTGCGACAAAAAATGCACAATATAATATATTCATATAGTAAGCAAGGGATTTTCCTTGCTACAGAGCATTATTTATATACTCAAAAAATATATTTTATAACGTTCAATGGTTATACCGATACATAACGAAGCAATACAGAAGCATTGATTTTGAAGTTATTATATACGAGCACAAAAGGAGCGTAATGCACATAACGTCATTTTTGTCTAAGATACATACGGCCGAAAGTTTTATAATAATAAACTTTATAAAACAAAATATGGTTATGTGGTCATCTAAATTATCGTAGTTAAACCCAGAGACCTAAGTTAATCGCAGACACATTGCATTTTTTTAAACATCTAGCATTTTAATGGCAATATAATGTCCTTATTTTAAAACATCACTCATTATTGATATTTAAATCATAATTATTTTTTTTTAATTCAAATTAATCAAATCAATTATTAAGTAATTATGATTACGCATGAATAACGTTTGGGAATTCAATAAACTACATATATACTAGTTTAGTTATTGATACAACAATTGATAACGAAAAAAAGAGAAATAAATGTTTTTTAGGTTGATATCGGAATGATATGATTATAAAATGAAAATATGAATTTGATAAATTATATATTTGGACATTACTTTCAGGTAAAAACACAGAAAATCTGAAGGAAAACGTGCAACTATCGCCATGCAAAAAATCGCCTTGTAAATTGAAAAAGGGAACAGATCAGCACATTACTATTACTTTCACTCCCAGTTAGTATACATTTTTATCATGTACAACTTGTAGGGCTTTATTCAGCCTCTTAATAGATATAAATATCGCGTGTTCAATTTTTATATGTATAAGTACTTATTAATCTAAATATTATTGGTTTGGAATTTTTTAACTCAATTATCTGTTTGTTATTAACCGGACAAATGAATTCTTCAATTTACTCAGTAACGTATTGAAGAATTTAATTAATGTTTCTTCACTAAAATAACATTTATTATCTATACATATTTACTATACCATTCTTGCGTGTTCTAATAAGTTTCAGTTTTCTTAATACGATTTTTATGTTTCAGACGAGGACGTTGCCGAGTTAAATAACCATGTGGTAGCTGACGTGTTCGGTGTGTCTTTACCGTTCGTAGGCGTGGATGGGAACAGTGTTTGCGACAAGATATCAACAGCGGACGGACAGAAGGCGCCATGTCCACTCAAAGCCGGAGTAAAATACACGTATAAAGACACATTTCCCATTCTCGACTTCTACCCCAATATAGAGGTCAAAGTTCACTGGGCCCTAATGAGTCCTAAGAGCGAAATTATTTGTTTCGAAACGCCTGTTAAAATAGTCTCTAAGAAGTGAGCTAATCGGATATGATCGGCTGTGGAATTCTAGGAATTCTTAATAAGAAACGCAGTTCAGCAGTTCGATTAACTTTAGAACTTAATCTTTTGAACTGTAGATTTTGTACTTGTTTTTAGTTCAATAAAGAAATTGCAATTCTTATACAATTAAGTTTATTTTCATTGTGTTGTGTAAAAGGGTATTCGCACTTCAGACTATTTCTCCACGTAGTTCTCTCATCACCCAAAAGCGCATCACCTATCAATAGGTGCTTAATTATTTAAACTGATGTACTATATCAAAGTATTAAAAAAGTAGATTCCATGACAAAAAATGCTAGCTTTTTGGACAAATTTTAAATAACATTTGAAAATTGACTGGTAAAAAATGTATTTTTTTTAATTATATCCAAAATATAATCTTACAAATGTCCCACCCTCGTATAACCTGTGCCGAAAATATAAAATTATCTAATATTTTATAATGCAATTTATTAGACACAGATGTCTCAAAAGAAAACTTTATAAACATGAATAATTTTGTATTAGGTCATATAAGTAAATATTCGCAATAATCATTGGAAAGTAATAAATAGTTAAATTGATGTCACATTGGAATTATAAACAATCAATATTGTGCTAACAAAATTCTTTATTATGCTCCTAAATACTTAGTTTTCGTAAGATAATATGGTAAACAAACAAAACAAAATCTCGCCATCAATTAAGTTAAGCCTTTTTTTTACCTGGTGATATGACTGCGGGAACTTCGAAACAAATAACATCACGTTTACCATCATGAAGAGCCCAATGGACGCGAAGGTTGACTTGCGGATAGTAGGATTCGATCGGGAAAATATTTGTGTAGACATACTCTTGGTCCGGTTGAAGTGGGCACGGTGCAGGGGAACCGTCTTCAGCCTTCTTCACGTTAGGACAGGCATCGGAGCCGGTCACCCCGAGGAACGGTAAGGGCAACCCTGCGATGTCCGCGTAAACATCGTTTGTAAGCGACTTCACGACAGTTTCTGAAAGGTTTTACGATTATATCAATACAAGTTTATTTAGCAAACAGAAGATAGAAATGTCAACTATAGTAAGGTTCTATGTGGACAGGCCATAAGCTGAGTTTATAATCAGCCATGAAACAGGCCTCTATTCTTATGGTTTTGTTTATAATCCTTTAACGGTTCAATATAGTTAAAATAGTAAACTTATGTAAACAGTAAATTTAGATAGGTTATTGAAACTAGCCGTAAGTCAGTTAAACTGACCGCCTTGATGATGACGGTGTTATTTTAAAAGGCTTTTCATGGAAATTAGGTGTTATCGAAATAAAATTCAGTAAATATACAATAGTATTGTCTTTTGTTAACATAGCTTTTACACATTGAAAAAAAACACTGATTTACCGGATTGAAGCTATGTATTATTATAAATTTACGTGGTCACGCACGCTGTAAAGCACGCGAAACGTTGGAATTTTTTAAAATTATGGTAAATAATTATAAGTTTATAATAATACATAGCTTCAATCCTGTAAAAAAAGTGTTTTCTTTCAAATATACAATATTTAAGCAAAGAGTAATTCTACTGCGTTAGCATTAAGTTTATTTAATGAATAAACTCGGGATGTAGCTGATCAAGCCTTCTTCCTAATATTAATAATAAATTTATTCGATCTTTATTAATATCATATTGCTCTACTCTCGTTTTTTTACGATATGAGGTAGGATCCACGTTGAGTCCATAAATTTTGCTTTTATAAAAAAGTAATTTTACATACAGTTACAGCCTCGTTAGGTGCAGTTTGTACAAATGTGGTATTGCTATGTATAAATAATTAGGCACCTGATAGTCAAAGTACATTGTGCCGAACCTTACAAGTTAACTTAATATTGATTGAATCACTTACTTGGTTTAAACTTAAATGTTACGGTGGTAACGGAGCCCTTTGTAAGTTTGCATCGAGATTTACCACACGGTGTGATTTGAATTCTTTCTTGCAAGTTGTCGAACTCTTGACCTGTAATATTGTTAAAAAATAATTTGTATTTCAAAGTAACCACCAGTTGCAGCTCTTTATGTTTGTAAGATGCATACATTAGTCTTTGCTACTAAGTATACTACAAGGCCCAATTACCGAACCCAATAAACACTTGTAGAATCTAAACCGAATCGTCCGAGTTAAACGCATTCATTTAACTAGGACCTCAATTATTCAGATACGGAGGCCATATCACCACACCTAACTACAGCATCCAAAAGAATGACCCACTTTGGTGAGGTATCATTACATATATAAAAATAAATAAAAATAATATTACAATTCACTTTACGCTTACATTTATTTCCAAGAATTCCTTGTAAAAGTTCAAAAACTAACAAATTCTTATAGGTCGAAAAACCTTTTTCCTAAGTAAAATCTGATTAAGCTTTGGAGGTCCAGAGTAAAAGCGACAGGATAGGTCGGTTTAAAATCAATATTTAAAAATCTTTAAACGTCGTTATTAAATGATGTGATCACATCCAACTAAAACATAAATATTACATTTCCTAAATCAATATTTTTGTTAAATGTGAACTAAGAGAGATATGAATGATTTTATTTTTAGCTGAGAACCAATAAAAATATGTTTATTCGTTGATTAATATTTTATTCAAAGTTATAATAACAAATATTCATTAAATGTTCTTGTAATTTTAGACCGTAATAGGACATAGCACATTATGCCCATACTGAAACCGATATTTTTTTTATTTAAATTGAATTCTTACCGACACACTGTGCAGCCGGTGTTTCACTAGATATAGAGGATGCCAATAATAGGACACAGAAAATGATAAGAGGTTTCATTTTAACGAGACGCAACCGTTTCTGAATACAGGTGCACAACGATTGAGCAATTTAAAGGAATCCGCGCATTAAAACTAGTTAGAACACCTCGAATTTTATTTTTTATTTTACTATTAATTTTATTACGGACGTGAACTGTTAAAAAAATAAGTTAACCAATTGGAGATTCCGTTGATAACGATAAAGTCAAAAATACAATTACAATGAGTTAAATAAAAAATTTATATAAAAAATTTTTTGACTTGTACTCCCTCTGACCCTTTATAACGTTATTCGTTATAAGGAAACTTCTCTATAACGTAAAATGAGTTAAATTTGTTTGGTTTATCACAAAATCCATACATTATTTCACTGTTTAAAACGCAACAGCCAGTCTCTATTACGAAAAAATATTTTCATATTTAGACACCAACAACATACTTAAGTGTAATTACTTTTATAATTTTAAGCTAATGATAAGCTTACAACAAATATTGGCGTAGGAAAACACGTCAGGCAAATTTAACAGAATATATGTGTTTAGAACAATTTATCTACTGATAGTAATAAAATTAGAAATTATTGTAATTGGTTAAATTTGGCCTTTTTTCCCTTTTCTGCATATAACGAAAACTCTTTATAACGAAAAAAATGTCGGTCCCTTTAAATTCGTTATAAAGAGTTTACACTGTTTATGTAGATTTAGGACCGTACAAATATGTTCAAAATGAAACAATAATTATATCAATCGTTTATTAGTATAATAAAATACAATGAGTAAACAAAATAATTTCATGTTTTTAATGAGGCAGATTAAAATACTTCTATTTATAATAAAACGTACATTTACAACTAAAACTAGGGATTAATAAAGGCAACCTTTATAACATATAATATAATTGTAATAAATTAAAAACTTACACTTCTGGAACAAATAATACTATTTTACTATTTGACCTAGTAACATTTATGCATTTGTAAAAAGATATTCCAATTCAAGATCATTCATTTATTTAGGTAACATAATGTACACTTATAAACGTCAATAAAGACATACATATTAAATGCTTCTAATTTTACATTTACTATCAGTTCTTAAACCAAGGGCGTAGAACGGAAGAGAAGAACTGGCAATGAACTCTCCGCCACTCTTTTTAATCGCCAAGTTTTTTTATCTCACACAACGTTTGTAAGTAGCTGCAACCATTACACCATGTTCCACGTGATATCTAAAGTTATTAATAAAACAAATAAAAAAAACAAAGATTTGTCTTCTATCAGCAGTAGGCATGGTGAAATAAGAGCACCTACTTACATTCTTGAGGGTACAACACGCAACACGCGATATTGATAGATAACTGGGAAACTAATAAACATAAACACAATATCTTAGACATAGTTTAAAAGGCAAAAAATATAACAATGGTTTATGTTTTAAACAGATTTATATTAATTTCAATTAAACTTCCAAATCTAAGATATTAAAAATCATAATTAAAATAACAATTGATTATTGTACACAAAGGAATTAACTTTGTTTTGTTATAATTACCTACGTCAAGTAACCAATAAACAGCAATAAAATATTGTTTCGCGTGTGCACGATACTTATGAATATTGATATTAAAATTTACTGTTTAATGTTACAATTCATTCTCAAAACGAAAACAGTCGAAGCCAGATTACCAAATAAAGCCGCAGTTTGATGGTGTAAATCAACTGGTAACAATAAACTACGTCAAAATTCTCCAAATGAAATAAAAAGAACCGAAACTTGGAATACTAAGAAGGGATAACATCTGACATTTCATCTTACTCAATCGTAAATTACTTTTTCATAAGATTCGTTATCGTATGCGTCTGTCAACAAGGGAATATAATAATAATACTTTTTTTGTTAGATTCAGTCATTCGTATTGTTATATTGTATTAAAATATAGTTTTTGGCGGTATGGGGTAATATGGATTAAATGCCTTGTTTATTTATATCACAATATATATATAAAAAGCATAATTAATACTTATCTGTTAGGTTTTACGTACATATTATTCAATATCCGTCTGGGCAATTTTAACAAACCGTTTTTTTGGTTTCCACAATTCGACTCTTGCGCCGCGTCTAGATATTTTTCCATATTGTTCAAAACCTCGCTGGGATCACCCCCAACCTTATATTCATCCATTGCTCTATATATAGCCTGCAAGATACATGTTATGACTAGTATGAAATGTAATATGTACAAAATTAATGTGTTTTGTACATTATGACTACATAAATTATATATTACGGTTAGGTAAAGTCAATAGCGCTAGTAGTTGCAATCGTCAATTCAGTGGCCAATCATCCACAATCATCATTATCCACTTGCTCTGTCCCCAATTATTGAATGGTGTCGGTACTATTGTGTGTCTTATGCTTACATGTATCCATCCCTTTCACACTTCATGTCAATTTAGCAATGCCATTAAAAAATATATTCAAAAATCATTTTGTATCAATAACAATTCTTTATTTCATAATGTTCATATGATTACCTCAAAAGCAGGCTGCTTATGGTTATGGAATGCTCTCCGACTGCCATGTAATATGAACACTCCCCTATCTGTGGCATCAGCACAGGCATCACCATACATACACTGATCGGTCCGGTAGTTATATCTACATGACAAAAGATAAACTGCCTCTTCGTGATAGTGAAATATTATATTAATAATATCCTGAAGAAAAAAAACAATATAATATATAAAGTTTTTCATTGATTAACTATGAAGTTATGTTTCTTTGGCATTCTCTGCAAATTAATTTTAATTTACATGTACATATTGCTATCCAGTTTTAGGAAAGAGATAATAAATAATTATCATTAAAAATTCATAATCTTTTTTTGTTATCAGATTTTAATGAAACAAGGGGTATTTATTACTGTTGATAATGAACTTAAATCCAATCAAATCTGTGTTGTTGTGGTTGAGCATGAACTGACAAACACAAAACAGATTTGCAAACTAATTTATTATTTCACCAATATTGCAACTTAAAGTCTAATATGTTCTGAAGAGCACTGTACCTGATCACCCCAAGGAATGTAAAGCTTATATTTCAACATAATCGGAGTCACATAATCAACCCATGCAAATTCTCGCATTCTTGTCAAATTCATTAGCATAACTCCAGAGTTAAGACCTTAAAAAAATCATCATGTATGCTATCTATTGCACAAATATTTGCATAGCTTATTTTAGCATAACTTCCATATATTTTATATGACAAAACAATTTTTACACCTAAGATCATAATTGTGGTTGAAAGTTTAATCACAAAAGCTATTTATCAATAATCAATTAATAAAATGAAATTTTTACACAATTTTACAATGCATTGTTATATATATTACCATATTTTCCATAAAACGGGTGTTTTGCAAACCGAGGATACCATGATACATTTGGATTATCATCTTCCAGTGACATAGCAGATATCTGAGTTGCATTGAACTGTGAAAACAAATCCCACAACTGTTCAGGGGGACCAAGAAATATAGTATCTGTGTCCACATACAGCATAGCGTCTACATGTGGGATGAGTTTCTAAAACAAAATTAAAACAATTGAAGTTACTATAAGCTAGCATTTAAAAATATAATGTTATATTTAGATAAAAAAAACTAACAGGTATAAACAATCTTTGAGCTGCACATTTGCTAAATAAATTCATCCATTCCTCTTTGTGTTCCTCTGGAAACACTATCCTCTGAATCTCAAAATTTAAGTTATCACCAAGTATTTTCTTCCATTTGTTTAAAGTTATGCTAAAGTTATTTCTTAACTTGTCATCAGCAAATATTATAAAGTGTAAGGGTGAACTTGAGAAAAGTAGACTTGATTTAATTAAATTTAATGATTCATTGAACCTTGAATCACAAACAACAAATGATATTACAACTCTATTAACATTCTTTGTAATATAATAGACATTATCCCTGGAACAAAACATACTTGTGAATTATTCGATGAAATAACTGAAATCTAAAATAAGTTGTGCATCGAATTTTAATATACCTATAATTTGAGGGGAGAGTTGCATTATTCTTATATGCAGTTAAAGAATACTTAGATAAATTTGTTGCATAAAAAAACAAGATTATACAACACAAACACAAGAACAAAAATAGTTTTGTATAATGTTTTCTCATATTGTAAAGTCAACTACAAAGTTATGACAACTTCATAACAAAGAATATACTGTAAAGGATTGTTGTGTTCATTATCATGTATGAAGCTTTTAACGATTTAATATCTAATAGTACTTTGTTTGAAACACATAACTAGTCATGATCAGCGCAAATGAAAATTGAAAATCTTAGATTATAGAACTAAACGAATTATATATCTATATGTTATGAATAAAGTTTTTTTTTTAATTTTATGACCTGGTACCATAGACTTTTAAGTCATAAATTATTTGGAAAATGTTAATTACTTTGGAGTCACTACACTTCACTTCACTAAATTTCTTCATTTAAATTGTTTAAATTGTATTTTTTATGTAATTATAAATAGGTTTATAGGATGTTAGATCTTTTAGTAAAACGATAAATAAATAGATAACCACAGCATATACTTTTGATTAAATACGTCATATTTGGACATCAAAGATTAAAGATTATACATACATTAAATACAGGAACTTGAGACAAAGTTACTTTGAGTCAAGCGTGGCCCACTAACGCCAAACGAATGTATATGAAAATGGACATGTGTTAAAGCGTGAGCTACTATTAAACTCATATAAATCCTTTTAGGAGTGGTGAAGTTTTTTTTATTTTTTGAATCGCGACACGACGTCATGGATAGGTACACAATTTATACTGGGTATAATATTCATATGGAATTACTTGCTAAAATCCTTATCCACAATAGTAACTAGTATTATAACCAAATATCCATTTTACACGCCTGTCTTACATTTTTGCACATCCTTTAATAGCCCTGTTAATAGTTTGCTTTGGGTATACATTAATATCACGATGAAAAATGCCTCTGTGGCGATTTTCAGCAACTTTATTGAGACTTTCACCGAGTCGTTTGTTATCGTCGCATTCTTAAAAGAAATATTTATTTATATTCTTTATATTCCTACGTTGTGTTATATTTTTTTTCATTCACAATAATAGATAGTTTGATAGATAAAAAATGGACCCAGATAATTATTACAGTATCTATTATACAATAATGCTATAAATATTTAACTCGATATGTGCTTTATTTTAACTAATGTACCTATTAATTTCTTAAATTTCATGAATAATTTTAATTTTTTATTTTAATAGTTAAACTGTTATTTTGAACTCTTCTTAAGTGCAGTAGCTCTTGGTTGGTTTTTAGGAGGTATGTATATGTATATGGTTTATTTCAATAAATTACCTGCTACAATTATTAAAACTATTATTACCTCCTACAATTATTGTTAAATTATTTTTAAAAACTATATACACAGCTCTACATTATTTATTTTAAGACTCGTATTTAACTCGAACCAACAAACTAAACCAAATTTAAACTCCAAGGCTGTCTATAACTGAAATTATAAAATATATAATACTCCAAATAACAGCTATTTTATACTACTTGTATTTTTAAATCATAAGTATAACTGTATCATTTTTTAAATTGATATCTATTTATAAACATTCTGTAGGCGGTGGACTGCTTCATCTTCATCTAATACCATTATGAATTAGGAGTAGTGAAAAACTTTGGCTTAAAGGTCGCGTTACCAGGGGCTTACTCCTGATGTAGTAGTGTATGTAGAAAGTCAAAATCTAAATTTGTATGAAAATTTGTCAAGCCGAACTCTCTATTTTGCTCTCTCTGTTATTCCCACGAGAATGTGTGTGCTCCTATTTAACAATGCCTTCCGCTGATGGACAAAACTTTGTTTTTCTATTAAATTTAATATGATTAATTAACTATTCATTTCTTATGAATTCTTGTACTAGAACTTGGTGAAATTCATGGCTCCTTCCAAACATTGTGTAAAACAAAAAGCTTGACGATTAAAAAGAGTAGCGGAGAGTTTATTACAGTTCTTCTCTCCCATGCGTTTGATTTGAGAACTGACAGTAAATAATATGTAGGTGTTTCTTTTTGACGTTCATAAGTGTACATTGTATTACCTATATAAATAAATGATTTTGACTTTGACATTTGATGTGAGCCTGAAAAATAATTTCAAAACAAATTAATAAAGTCTATTTTCTTTGACTCTCTAACTTAGCATTGTATAATAAAATTGGTTTTAAACGTATACATATTTCAAGATATGAGTGAAAACAAAACAGATGATGTATCTGAACAGATTCTTAATGCTGTTAAAAAAAATTCAAAAGGTATATCAGCTACAGACATGGCAGCCGAAGTTCCAGACTTACCGTCTGCAGAACTTGTTGGAGCAATAAATAAATTGTTACAACAAGGTTATTTAGATATCTATAAACAGGATGGTGCGCTCATTTATAAGTAGGTACTTTTGCAATTGCTGTTACTACATAGATTTTAGTATTTTATTAGTAAACTTAATTGTGATTTAGGATAAAAAACCAGCTTTCAAAGCAAGTAGTAAAAGGAGCGGATAATGAAGAAAAGGTTGTATATAATTTGATAGAAGAAGCTGCTAATAAAGGAATTTGGATTAGAGAAATAAGAAATCAATCTAACCTTACCAATCCACAGCTTACAAAAATATTAAAGAATTTAGAAAGCAAAAAACTAATAAAAGCTGTTAAATGTGTTAATGTAAGTTTAAAATTGTAATAAGGTTAAGTTACTTTTATATGAGAATGTACTTAATCATAAGGTGTTTCAGGCTTCAAAAAAGAAAGTTTATATGCTTTACAACTTAGAACCAGACAGATCAATTTCAGGGGGAGCTTGGTATCAAGACCAAGACTTTGAATCAGAATTTGTTGATATCCTTAATAGGCAATGTTTACGATTCCTTCATCAGAGAGCGGATAAAATAAAAAATAATCCTAGAGGGCCTATTGTGGGTCGAACTCAATCATATGCAACAGCTATTGAAGTACAGAAATATATCACAGATTTAGGAATAAGTAAAGTTAGTAGTTTTTTAAACGTAACTAAAATAATAAAAGTTGCACTTTGTTCTTATTGTAACACCTTAATATCTATACTTATTATGAAATTGACAATATTTCAGGTAAAACTTGAAGTTGAAGATGTTGTTACAATTTTAAACACTTTGATTTATGATGGAAAAGCTGAAAGCACTGTGTATCCTGATGGCAGTAGAGTGTATAGGGCTATTGAATCACTAATACCACCACCAGGTCTAGTGCAAGTACCATGTGGCATCTGCCCCTTGATTCACAAATGTTCCTCCACAGGACTTATTACCCCACAAGACTGTAAATATATGAACGAATGGCTCGAGCAATAAAATCCATAAACAGAAAATTGTTTTTAATATTTATTTTCTTTTTAGATCCTTAAAATTAAAGAACATTCACCTTCATGTTGTAGAATCTAATTTGTTAAGTTTTATATACTGTAATTTAACAATTTCAAATCTATTAATATAATACTTGAAGTAAAGCTTAAAATCTAGTGTATTTCTAAAAAAATTCAACATTCCTTTACTACATTTTAAATAATAAAGGTAACCTCAATACCAAGACTAGTTAAGATATTAAATAAGCTTAGAGTTTTTTTCCATTCTTTCAAATATGTCAATTGACTTATTTTGTAAAAAATGCAAAGTATTCCTTTTATCACATAATCTAAGAAGTTTTTTTATACATTTACTATACATACATTCTTCCTTATTTAATATAGAAGAGTTATCCTATAAAACCATTGCTGAACATATACTTTTAAAATAAACTCCTAAAATTATTTTCTAAATTGTAAAGAGCTTCTGAGAGTACAGCTCGCTCTCTTGTATAACTATTTTTGCTATCCTTTGGTTTGACTTGTTGCTCACATGTATTCAACTGAACAAAAAGAGAATTCAAGACATCCATTTGTATATAGTTTAAAGACTTTAAGATAATTCCATTGTTTGGGTATGGAGTGCTAGAGTAACTTTTTTGATGATCCATTGAGTGACTTTCAAAATTAGATGGTGGAATTGTGACAATTTCTGTTGGTTTAGGTGTCTCAGATTTTGGTGGTGTCTTTCCAGAAGGGTTGTTACTACTTGGGTTTCTTGGTTTGTTGTCTAGAAATATAATAAACTGGTAATGAAATGTATAAAACAATAGAAGAAATCATTTAATCCTTATAACTTACCAAGGTCATGAATTAGTCTCTCCATCTCTCTAAGTTGTGTTTGTTGTTGTTGAACAGTAAAATAAAGATCAGTTATTGTACCAGTAATATGTTTCATTTCTGCTTCTCTTTTAGCTTCTTTGGATGCCTCTTTTTTACTTTGTCTGTCAAGGCAAATTTAATAATTTATCTTCATTTTTTTATTTATGTTATGTGTATGAATGAAAAACCTTACCGATTATATTCAACTATTAATAGGCCAGCACCAATAACAAAGATGACTGTTTCTCCAAGAAGGTTGGCACCAAGCTCAATAGCCATGTCTTGACTGAGAACTGGTATATTAACTGGTTTACCAAGATTCAGGATCCACATTTTAGCCTTCACTTCACACCAATTGTAAACTAAAAATTTAAAATATTCAATAATGTTGAGACCTGACTGTACAAGGATAGTTTTAATATAAAAAAAATTTACTACAGCTACTTACATTGAGCTGGAGGCATGCATACATAAGTTCTAAAAAACGGACTATTTTTAGCCCTTTCTTTACATATATTTGCAATAGGCTTGCTAATTTGCTTTATTAATAGCACAGATAATTTTGCTATAGGAAAAGCTCCAACAACCATGGTTGTATTTAACAAAAGATCCAGTTAATATTCCTTTCTTTTTCCGTATAATAAATAAAATTGTTATATTACAAAATTATATTATTTTTTATATCCTCAATACATTTCTTAAAAAACAATATTATCTAACATTTTCAATTTTCCTGGATGGTATACTGTAAACTGTATATCTTGTGTCCACTGTCCACAGATAAGGCAGAAGTAAATCATAAATGTACAATTGCTCAGATAACAAATACAAAAAACAATTATAATACTATTTTGATGTGACAACGTCTTATAATTCGATGGAGCCGGCTGCACGCTCGAAAAATCATGACTCATGCGGCGTTACCTCCCTCTGAGGCGTTCCATTTAAGGCTTGAAGTGCAAGCGAGAGCGCGGAACGAGCGACAAAGAGGCACAATCGGCCTCCGCGTTCGGCAGTGTTCGACATCTGTCTCTCTCCTACTTGAGTGAGCGATGAAAAAAAAATTACATAATTGTATTTATGCGTACAAATAAATGTAACTTGATCAATTTAATTGTGATTCCCTATTTATTACCTACTTTAGTAGTTTAGTATTTACCGACTTCTCTATATCCATACAAAATATCTATCAAACAAATAAAATATTTTTTTTTATGAAAAAGCTACCATTCCATCAGTATTTTCTTAATACGTTGTCACGTTCAACTATCGTCAGTAAACCGACGTTACAGACAACCGATTTTTTTTTGAGGAAACTCGCTGTTGGCCTTTAGGGCCTTTACATCTTAGCTCGGACTGCTTAGGCGAACGTACGGCTTGGCTCACCTGATGTTAAGTGATAACGCCGCCCACAACGACACTCTCAATGTCGGAGGGCTCGCAAGTGTGCCTTTTAAAAATTGGTACGCTCTTTTCTTGAAGGAACCTAAGTCGAATTGGTTCGGAAATATTTCAGTGGGCAGCTGGTGGCAAAAATTGCCTTGACAAACGCTCAGTCGAACGGCGGACAACGAGGTGATACGGGTGGAATTTTGTATTCTGCCTCGACGTCCGATGATGAAACTCAGGTAAATGAGGTAGAAGATGCAGAGTGACCCCACGTCTCTACGCAACGCCAAAGGATCACCGCTAGGAGAGGGATTGGTCATCGACGATTCGAACCGCTTTTCCGCCGCGATTCTTTGTTGAATACGGTCTAGTAGAAGGAGCTGGTACAGGGGAGCCCCCGCCCAGAGGTGAGAACAGTATTCCATGTACGGTCCCACCGTATTTGCGCTTAATAGAGTTGCAAGCGGTGGCCCGGAGTGAAGTACCGTCTCGCCTTGCTGAGCACACCAAGCTTTTTGGAGGCTCATTTAGCCTTTCCTTCCAAATGACCGCGAAACTGAACGTCATTCGATATGTCAACGCCAAGTATTCCGATGCTGGCTGTGGCTTTAAGAAGAGTATCTTCGAAAAGAGGAGTAGCGACAAAGAGTGTTTTTTTCGCGGAAAACGCGAAGTTGTGTCTTCTTGGGGTTAAATTGGACTAAGTTTAGTCTATATGTGCGCGTGACGCCAGCACCATATAATAATAGTGCTAGGCAGTAGTGAAACAAAGGAAACTTCTTCGAGAATTTAGTATGTATATTAGGTTAAAAGTATACACCGAAGAAAACAGAAGAAATAACGAAAAGAATTGATAACACAGCAAGAGAAAATAAAAGTTTAAACAAGAATAAATTAATTATAAGTTACTAAGGGAAATTCGTAATTCGCGCGCACAGGTTTCGCATTAGATAGTTCGAATTGCACTGTCCGCTGGTCGCGCTGCCACTGGCTGCAGGCTCCACCCACCGCGCCCGTGTCGTCACACATAGCGGTAAAATCACCGACGCGGTGGTAAAAAGGAGTAGTATTATTTGGTCGCCACATCAGCCCCCCCGGAGACCGTTACGGTCGAAAATAATCCGGGAAACGAACGCGACACCCGCTGCGAGTACAGCGATCTTCCACCACGGCTGGATTTAAGACGGGATCTGGTGATGAAAGTATGAATGCGGGCTTGACTCTGTCCACTGAAACAGTTACTTTACCGTTAAATTCAATAACAAAGGTTTTATCTCCTCGCTTTATCACTTTGCAAGGGCCAACTACGGTGCTTGCAGTGACTTTCGTACAGCGTCCTGGCGAAGAAAGACATGTGAAGTCGTCTGTAAATCCTTGCTGTGACTATTCCTTAAAGAGGTATGCTTCGAACTGTTTGCGTGTAATCAGTTGTTATCTTCTCAGGACAACCAAACCGTGAGATCCAACCGTAAACAAAAGCATTTGCCACAGTGTCAGCTTTAATATCTCGAAGTGGCATGACTTCCGGCCACCGTGTGAAGCGATCAATAGCAGTAAGGCAATACCTAAACTCGTGACACATTGGTAATGGGCCTATGAGGTCGATGTGGATATGGCTGAATCGATTTGATGGAGGAACAAAATCACAAACAGGAGCCCGGGTATGTCGAGTAACCTTTGACACGCGTTGACATGGGAGGCAGCTCCGAGTCCATAAACTGCTGTCCTTTTTAATGCCAGGCCAAACAAACCTCTCAGAGACCAGTCTAACGGTTGCCTGGATGACTCAATCCGTGCAAGCAGTCGAAAGCTTGCCGTCGAAATTGAGGAGTCAAGTAAGGTCTTGGTGTTGAGCATGACATATCACAAATAACTGTCTTACCAGAGCCTAAACCAGGTCTAAAGAACAGTTATTGCTACGAAACAAGTGTTGTAACTCGTTGTCTACGATCTGTGCTGATGAGAGATCATTTAAATCAATCACGCTAGTAATTGTTTCTACTCGGGATAGAGCGAGCGAGGGAATTTTTGTCAGCCATCCATTCCACCGCTGCACAGGGAGGATGACTCGCTCGCCCACACTGCGAAGGAGAAGGCCGACCTCTTGGGCTGTCTCTTCGCGTCCAACTCGACTCGGATGACCAAGGGGGATCACCACCGACGATTTCGCGGTGTGATTATTCAATGCCGGAAATCACATTCTGGCAACGTGCTTAGCCTTAAATTTAAAATTAAAAATTAGCCTCCTAAAAGCTTGGTGTGCTCGGCAAGGCGAGACGGTATTTCACTCCGGGCCGCTGCTTGCAACTCTGTAAAGCGCAAATACGGCCCCACATGGAATACTGTTCTCACCTCTGGGCGGGGGCTCCCCAGTACCAGCTCCACCCACTTGACCGTATCCAACGAAGAGCGGTTCGAATCGTCGATGACCAATCCCTCTCCGAGCGGCTCGATCCTTTGACGTTGCGTAGAGATGTGGGGTCACTCTGCATCTTCTACCGCATTTACCATGGAGAGTGTTTAGAGGAGTTGTTCGGATTAATACCTGCAGCTGAGTTTCATCATGGGACATCGAGGCAGAATACAAAATTCCACCCGTAACACCTCGACGCCCGCCGTTCAACGACTGAGCGTTTTTAAGGCAATTTTTGCCGCGCAGCACCGCTATGTGGAACAAGCTACCCACTGAAGTATTTCCGAACCAATTCGACTTAGGGTCCTTCAAGAAAAGAGCGTACAAATTCTTAAAAGGCCGGCAACGCACTCGCGAGCCCTCTGGCATTGAGAGTGTCCATGGGCGGCGGTATCACTTAACATCAGGTGAGCCTCCTGCCCGTTTGCCCCCTATTTTATAAAAAAAAATATCATTCAGATCAATAAAGCGAAAGTCGATATTATTCAAATCGTTATTGCAATAATGATATTTGGATATTGCTGATTATAATTTTGGTAAATAGTGCAAGAAAAATTAACAGAAAGATTTTAAATATTATAATTATGGTGTAGTGACGATTAGACGAGGTATTTTATTTACTAATTAGTTAAAGAATCATGAATTACTAAGATCATATTGCCACGGATGCCTTTGCAGCCGCGGTTGAAACAGTGATTTTCTACAGAATGTAGTCTTAATAATCCTAAATATCGACTAATAGCTAAGGTCGCTATTATTTCCATTTTGGAGTATGCTTCTTGAGTTATAGCCCCGCTTGGAGTTTACATTTTGTTTAGTTAATTGGTTGGGTTCGAGACTTAATATAAATTGAGCCATTTTTTAAAGAAAACAAAATCATGATAATAGTACCTCGTATAAAATCCCCCGAAATAAACGTACCCCCGCAAAATCCCCTGGTCGTCTTGGTTTAACCTAAATTTGGGGGCAAAGGCCCAAGTTGGCCAATGCCTGTTTCATAATAATTTGTAATCTACTCAGCAGGTAGGTAATGAGCCTCCTGTGCCTGACGCACGCAGTTTTTTGGGTCTAAGATCTTCGGTTGGTTTCCTCGCAACGTTTTCCTTCAGCGTTCGAGCGAATCATAAATGCGCATATATAAAGCAAGTCCATTGGTACACAGCCGGAGATTGAACCTCAGGGATGAGAGTCCCACACTGGTCGCCAATATTAGAATGTTTTGCGTTTATGTCACAAATATAAATAAAATAAAAACTCGGATCAAGCACTTATCTTTCTTAGGTGTCCTCTAAAAGTCCCCACTAACTAACATTTAATTATTTGCTTATACGATTCAACTTTTGGATTTTAAAATGATTGGTTCCATTTGATTTAAGCTTTCTTAATGCGTAACTCTACTCCTTCATGATAAAAATACGCGCGCGCTTACTACGTGACTATACTAATTAACCCTTAGTTATATGAAAAAAGAGATAATTAGATTTCATTCTCAACCATCTAACTATATAAAGATTGTTATAGCTTTGATTTCAGTCACGTGACTAAGCGTGAGCTGAAGTAATGTGATCGGTAGCACATACGTCAAGTGTAGCTGGTTTCTGATAGTATAGTCTGTGTTTGTAAAATGTTTACAAGTTTTGATATTTTAATGTTTTGTGTGTTATTTATAGTACTTTAAATATCTGCGTTTGTCAATAAATCGATCTCTCAAGTGGTTCCCCATGGCATTTGCAATAATCTGTCAGCTTTAAACGATTCCATTTGTCATCCAGCCGATATTAATTTCAATATATAACATGTTATCACAAATTGAAAGCAAACCTATGCCATACAAATTGTATTTGGCGATTGTTGATGATTTTAACAAACTTACATCTTTTAGTCGAAAGGCAGAAAATATGATTAGAAAAAAATATAAAGAGTATGTTATGACATTCACATGCAATTACAATCAACAAAGTAAAATTAATTATTACCCTGTTATTCCAGCATACCATCTACAACCATTGGAAGTATAATTTCCATGTTGGTACAGAGATCTATGAAATTAAGTTATAGAAAATCACCTGTTATTTCCAGTAGATATTATGATTTATATGAAAATTTAATCAAGAAAGAAGACAAAAGCGAAGTTATCATACAGTATGCAGATGTTTTTGGACTAGAAATTAAATAGTGTTTCAACACTTTAATTGACTTTGAACTTGTTACAGATTGGCTGATAGTCAAGGTATTAGTCCTGCTCTTTTTATCAGATCGCTGTTACAAAATGTACATACAGACTCAACAATGGTAAAAAAATGTTTAAAAGATTCGACAATTATTGAAAATAAAGATTTAGCTTATCAAGTGTTTTTGGTAAGTCATTGACAATGTTAATATGTATTTTGATTATTATAAATTTATTATATAGTTTCATATTAAGAAATCTTATAGATAGTAATTAAATCAGATAGAAAACACAGTAGATCTCTTCAAGGGTTTATTTTAAAATTTTAGCTTGTGAAGTACTTAGGAACACTAGGAACTTTCTGAGCTTTTGGAAGGAGCTGGGCTGGCTTAGTCAGTGAGGATGTTAAGCGTCTAAGTTTGTAATTTTGAGTCCACACTACTACTACTACTTTCTCTTAAAGATTATCTCTCAGAACAACACTCAACACTGAGTTAACTGATCACTATTCAGCCCAAATAATTGTGAACCATATTCAAGAACTTTCTGGATAGGAGTAGCACTGAGTAGAGTTCTATCCTTCTAGAAAGTTCACAGAAGTAGGTTTATTTACCAAATACTGTACTAAGAAAGTAAATGTTTTAGTTTCCTAAAACTAGATTAATTTAATGTAAATTCATTTTTCTGGTAAGAGATAGGGCCTCATTTGACACGTTTCCAAGTGGTATAAAAATCTAGAATTCAACTTATCTTTGTAACAATGTAATACATTTCCTTTAAGGAAGGAATCCACCAGTGTGCTGAACTGTGCCAAGAAAAACATTTAATTGTGTGCGCACTTAGGTCAAGGGATTTTTTTAATGAATAAGAATATATTACCAAAAAAATGAATGAACACATGAAATTTATTAAATCAATAGAAACTTAATAGTATTCTATGCGATTCCAGTCACCATGATTATAAAAATACACACATGAGTTTCAATTGTGACTCTACTGCGGTAATATGAAACTGGAAGATTATTTTGGCTTAATACATATGTGAAAACAAAAAAATCTCAGATTCAAAATCTTCAGGTTCTGTTATTTCAGATATATATTATCAAAATGATTTAATTTAGCATTTCTATTCATGCACGCTATTTGGTGGAATTGTACCTTTAGCTTTTATTTTTGACTAAAACAAACATGTCTTTAATTATAGGGTATTATGCACGATAACCAATATGGACCATATGCTGATATAATAAAACAGTAAGTCTTTAAAAATTAAGATAAAACTGTCCCATGATACCATTTAACTATAAATTATTACATTTCAGGTCTATTGGACTAGAGTATGAACTACGATTAGAACAAGAGTTAAAAGCCATGAATATAACATTTTCAGATGAAAGCATACTTAGGCTAAGAGGTTATGACAAAACTCCTGACTTTAAATTAGATGTACCCATTGCTATTGATGGATTTGTTGTTAATTGGATTGAAAGCAAAGCATTATTTGGTGATGAAGAGAATCATTTAGGATATCTAAAAGAACAACTAATTTGTTATTGGAATAGATTTGGTCCAGGTCTCGTAATATACTGGTTTGGATATTTAGAAACTCTTGAAAATACATCTGAAGTAAATAGCATGTTTATTCTGAGAACTAAATTTCCCAGCAAGGATACTATAACTCAGTATAAAATTGATATGTAATTTTATTTTATTATTATAATTTTGGTGATACATAATAATAAGTAAATAAGTTGATTATTATATTATGTAAAGATGGAATTACCATGTTTCATTTATTCATTCATCGCTTTTTAAAACTATCATTTTAAATTCTCGCGCTATATGATAGTACCTCATGGCATTATCTGGAGCGTTGGTGTAAACCTTCTTTTACTATGAACTTAATACTTATGAGGTTGTTCTTCGCTAGAAGTAAAAGTGTACTGGCATAAAGTTAAAAGTTGCCATTATATAAAAAATTAAGTAAATTAACTCTATCTTTTTTCTCCATGACTCATTTATCTCATCAAAAAGAATAACACATATTTTATAATTTGTTTATAAGAATGAAGTGTTGACGGTCTCCATTCTACTTGATCTGTGGACTGTTTTCACTATTACTCTAATTTTTAATTCCGTACAATTCTGACAGTTAGCATTTTTTGACATATCAGTGATTACGAACCTTTTGGCTGGGCAAAATTTTCCGTTTCAATACGAGTCTATACATATATTTTATTTGTTAATGAATGGATATATTTTATTAAATGTGGTGCTCACACTAAAAGTAGTTTTACGGCAAGCGATAATTGCGTCCTTTTTCATCACAAACAGTAAAAAACGTACAGATAACATATTTTTATTAAAATCTTAAATCATTTTTAATACTTATATCGCTATTATGATCATCATCATAATCGCTGACATGAATAATTAAAGAGTCTGCGACTGTGTCAATCAAATGGTCGAAAGAGTTTTAAAAGGTTTCCTAAACCTGAAGTAAGTAGGCAGTGATGCCAGCTAAAGAATATATCTAATTAACTTTCACTACTTAATTCGATATATTGTTCGATTCTTATTTTTATATTCGGTCACTGACAGGGTGGACTAGCGGCTATAGCAATTACATAAAACGTAAATAATACTTGAAAACATTGTGTTTATCTGTATAAGAGTAAACATATAATGAAACTATAAATGACACCGCACATCAAAATTACATAATCCAAATTCAAATGCAGTGCATCATAGACAAGTATAAGTGGACAGCATCACGACCTTCCAACAGTCACTTGGGTAAGTTAATATTAAGATTTACCCTTTTGTAGAACAAAAAAAACGTAGCATTTTATTTTTTATTGCCGTAAAATTTCCTCTTTTTCGGTAGAGAACTTTTTTAGTAGCAACACTTATGAAATGACAGAATTCTACGGAATTAAAAATCATAGTATAACAACTTTTGGCTGTCGCGTTAATTCATTAATTTTTCATTGCTAACTTCAAGCGAGTAATAACACCGAACATGACCGATGAAAGTATAACAATATCAGCTAAAACTTGGGCAAGAAGTGTAGATTCTATTCACAAGGTTAATTCATCGTTATTATTCAATAAATCTAAACCTATATGGATTTATTAATTAAATAAAGGTTCTATTTAGCAAAAAAGTTTGGAAATTTTAGTTATTTTTTTTAAACTGTTTTCTACAGGTGAGATACTCGGATGGCATAGTTGACGGAGAAAAAAGTGCTTTTCAAACAAGTTTTGATATGGGATATGAAGAAGGATTTTCTTTTGGATTTTTTATTAGTAGTCAAAACATGTATGTATGTTAGATCCATAAACTTAGTATTACTTAAAATAACCAATTTTACTTAATTGATACTTTATTTTTAGGTTGCGAGACACATTACAAGATAATTGTATAATATGTTCTGACAATATTAAATTAAAGGATAATGTGACAAATTTATATAATCTCCAAAAAGACACAAACAAAAAATTTGTGTAAGGTAAATTTAATTTGGATAAGCAGCCACCCCGTGTTCCAAAAACTATTTTTCTAAATATTTCTTGGTTTTTTTTCTGGTGGTGGCTTCATGTTCTCCTGCTTGATTTCCTGTTTTATTTCCATATGCATGTTACCATTAGTCATTTCAGGATGTATTGAATCTATTGGCTCTTGTTTTATTGTAATATTGTTTATATTACTATCACCTCCTTTATCGCCTTTATCATTATTGTTTTCAGCTTTTACTGACACACCATTTGTCTACAAAAAAAATCCAATTATCAAAACATACACCTAATTAAATCATGATGACAAAAATGGTAGGTTACTGTGTGGTGACCTAGGGTTGTGACAATATGTATGTCTCTGTTCTAAGTATTTAAAATAATATATTTATTATAGTAGGGACTCACTTGGTTAGCAGTAGTAGTTATAGTTGGTAAAGGAAACTGCCTTACTAACTCTGCCAATAACATATCAACTCGTTGTCTTTGAAATAAAGTTGACGGTTCTTCCTTAGGTGTATTAGAAACTTCTTTTGGTGCAGACTGTCCAGAATTAAAAGGACTGATTCCTGTCAATATTATAAAATGCACATGTATTTTGAATTATAATACCAGTAAAAAAGAAAGATTTGTTGCATAAAAAATATATCACAAAACATTTAAAAACCTTTGTTTATTATGATTTATTGTTCTCCTGTTTCACTATGCCTATTACTAAAAGAGGTTAATTGTTTATTAATAACATTTATAATAAACTTCTTAAGATGTATAAATGTAATGATTCCTCTAACCATAATTAAAAATGTTGTTAGATCTAGTTTTTTCTACATTCTTGATTTTAGTAATGGCAGCAAATTTAGAAGCATTTATTAAGTTTTTTAATTAAAATTTATAATATTATTATTCATAAGTGAACATTGTTACATATACAAGTGATATTTTGATTTTTATATAATTAAAAGAAAAACTGTACCAACAGATTTCACAATGACTAAGATATTTTTTTGTATATTTAAGCTAATAATAGTAATTACTGGAAAATAAATTTAAGTAGGATTTGTATTTATTTTAACAATATATGAAAATCAGTTACCTGGTTTATTAGGTTTAAAATCCCACCAATACCCTTTACTTGGGTGATATTTTGAATAAGACATAGTCTCTTCAAAAGAACATTGAAGATGGTGGACAGCTGAGAGCTATAATTGAAACAAAAAAAATATGAACACAATGTAGCTAAGGAATAGAAGTAGCCTTTATGTATTAACTTACCAATCTTGAGTTTAAAACACTTGCTAAATCAGGAGCTTGATACACAATTCCGGCAATTATATAGTAATCAGCTAATGGAATAGTTTGCATAGGACTATGTCTATGTTGCTTTCTTATAACATACAGAATTGGCTCCTGAACATGAAGTAAAATGTATTCCAAACCAGTCATATTTCTAAAATTAGAATATTAATAACTACATTTTTAGTAACATTCAATCTAAAGAATGTCAATACATACTGAAGCTGATCCATGCTCAGGCGTTGCATTTTTACCACTTCATTATTACATGTTCTATCAAAAAATGGATTTGATCTTTCAGAAAAGTAATCCATGATGTTAGATGGATTTAATGACGGTATCCAAGCAGAATCATGCCACGATAAACCGAGCGGATTCTCATTTGCTATTGGAAGGTGTCCACCAATCCTTGCAGGCATCATTTTTATTAAGTTCCTTTAAACTTTTATTTATCAACATTTGAGTCCTGACGAACCTCAATGACGTATTCACAGATTACTAACTAGTGTTCAGGGGTATTAGTTACTTTTCGACGCGTGATTTGTTAATAAATAGTCACGTGACAAAGCATGAGCTAATATCATTCCCAAAAAATTTATTGTCTTTAGCCAAACACAGAGCAATTTCTAACTACAAAGTAACTAATCACTTATGTCTTATGTCAGTCCGTCCTCCCAATAGAGCAATAGTCAAGTCAGCTGTCAGCAGTCCCAGGCGCCAGCTGTAATAGCAATAGATATATATATATATTCGTGTTATATTTTAATTTATAAATATTCAGTGTATAATGATTACAATCATTATAGTATTCTTAGTTGCTAGTTGCTCTATAAACTATGTTTCCGATAGTTACATATAAATTGTTCTATAAGCGATACCAAAAACAATAATAATATACAAATTACAATATTATCAAATGTAAACGAGTCAAATGGAACACTGGTAAATAATGAAAATGAATGGATCTAGCAATATAGCATCAGATCATTCTTTGGTGCTGTCTTCTAATAATGGTGAGGCAAATTCAGAAACATTAACAGATATTGTGGCAACAACGTCCAAAGGAAATGTACCCGAAAACTCTGAAGATTTTTACGATATTAAAGGAAAAGTTGAATCGCGATTATTATCGATGTGGAATAATATGAAATTTGGATGGACTGTGAAATTGAAAACAAATTTTTCGAAAGAATCACCAGTATGGCTTTTAGGTAGATGTTACCATCGGAAACTTAGCCCAAGCAGTTCATTAGAATCTTCAACTGAAGTTGGAACAGAAGCCACAGCAAATGACACTGTGGAACAAATTTATGGTGAAGGTATAGAAGGCTTTAAGTCTGACTTCATAAGTCGGATTTGGATGACCTATAGAAGGGAATTTCCTACTATGTCTGGTTCATCATTTACTACTGATTGTGGTTGGGGCTGTATGCTAAGAAGTGGCCAGATGATGTTAGCACAAGCATTAGTTTGCCATTTTTTGGGCCGGTCATGGCGATGGACACCTGAGAAACCTATTCAAAATGCTAGAGAATTTCAAGAGGATTGTCTTCATCGTATGATCATTAAATGGTTTGGTGATAAATCATCTGTAAATAGCCCTCTTTCAATACATCAAATGGTCATATTAGGAGAAGCTTTGGGTAAGAAAGCTGGTGACTGGTATGGACCTGCTTCTGTAGCTCATTGTTTAAAAGCTGTAATGGGTGCTGCTTCTAAAGAAAATTATGAATTTGATAAATTAGATGTCTATGTAGCTCAAGATTCAACTGTTTACATACAAGATGTATACTCATTATGTAAAGTTTCAAATGGATCATGGAAGTCTCTTATTCTTTTGGTGCCAGTAAAGTTGGGATCGGAAAAATTTAACCCTATTTATGGGCCATGTTTAACATCTCTTCTTACTTTAGAGTTTTGTATAGGGGTAATAGGTGGTAGACCAAAACATTCCCTTTATTTTGTTGGATATCAAGATGACAGGCTGATTCATTTAGATCCACACTATTGTCAAGAAATGGTTGATGTGTGGCAACCTAACTTTTCACTTCAAAGTTTTCACTGCAGATCTCCACGAAAGATGCCATTAATAAAGATGGATCCTTCATGCTGTATAGGTTTCTATCTCCCAACTGAGAACGATTTTGAAACTTTCATTAATATCATTGGATCATTTGTATTACCACAGGGTCTTTCTACAAATAATGAATATCCAATATTCTCATTGCACCATGGGACACGAAGTAGCGTTATGAATCAACCTAATGTTCGATTTTCTATCTATGAGACAGAGAAAAATTGGGTTACACCTATTCAAGACAGTGACACTGACATAGAATCTGAAGAATTTGTTTTAGTGTAAATATGATTGAACAAGACTTTTAAATATAATTATTATTGCTTAAAATTAAAGATTTGTACATAATTATTTATAGATAAGTTATAAAACAGCTTAATTCTTAATATACACTATTAAATGACTGCACTGCTACTATATGAGGCTCCATAATAAAATAAAATTATTTTACCTATTTGATTTGTTGAAATCCACATCAATCATTGTACTGTACCATTTCATAATACATATTTATATAAATAGAGGCAGTCAAATAATTTAAAATGAATGTTTTCAATGTAATAATAAAGGTGTCAAACATGATTCCATACTTTATTTCTTTCCAATATTAAGTTTAGTAATGTATAGGAGAGAACATTGTGTAGTTAAAACACACCACAACTTAATTTGTAATTATAAACTTTTTCAGTAGGTCATCTAATGCATTATTAATGTTGATTAGAACAAACAAGTCTTTATAACTAAAAGAGAACTTTAAAAAAAAACTTTAATACTTAATATATGTATTATACAATATGTACAGATTTTGGTACTTTATATTTTATAATAATTCTTTCTATTTTCATTAAAATAGTTAATTATCATCTTTTACTGGAGGTGGATGCCTAATAAAGTAATGTACAGCATTATAAACCATGTGGGGAGCAATGTTATGAAGAGGATGAACTCTATTCAACTCAGTTTCTGATGCACCAATGACCAATGATTCTCCAGTACCAGTTCCATGCTGAGCTACTGATAGACCACTTAAAGTGTAGCATGTATGGTAAATGTCACGAGGCCTAAAAGGAAATATAATTAATAAAAGATTGTATAAAACATTCTTGAAACCTTGATCAATTTTTTCAATAAACTTCTAGCAAGGTAATCAAGAAAAGGCATAGATAACTAAGGCTTTAAATGAACTGTGACCTTATGAGTAAACTTGTTTTTTGCTGCCCTTTTATTAATTGCTAAGGCCAAATAGTAAACATTATTAATAACAAAGTTCTTTATATGATATTATAACTTCATATTTGTCAATGTGTAAGTGAATATGCAATTTAATAGCATGAAAACAGAAAAGTCGTAATATTAGCGATAGATAGCCCCTATTTGTCGTAGTTAATTTCTATTAAAATCCCTCCTCCTTATGTGACAAGATACATAAAATTGTTCCATGTGCTTCATACGAAATCGAATTACCTACATAATTAGCCAATGTTTCAGGTTTTATCTAACTATGAGAATATTAATATTTTCCACCTCACCATATTACTCCATGTGAGGAAGTTTTTGAAGAGGCGGGAAGACTATGATTTTGTTTAAGCAGTAATTTAAAATATTAGTTATTATTTGCTGTTTTAAATGTTAAATTTCAGTTTTCTTAAGTTTTTTAAATATATTTTGTCTGTAAATGTACTTACTTGTTTTCTGTTACATATGTATTGTTAATCTATGTAATCTATTTTGGCTTTATATATTGACTAAGTGTTTTGTTTTATAATGTGTATGTTAGCTGTAAGATAACTAGTAATTAAATAAATAAATTATTTATACCAATTAGCAATAAATATAGTTTTCTCATAGTAAAAACAAGTTCACAAAATAGTTTAAATAGGTTCAGAGATTGCTACAATCAAACTATGCCTTTCCATGTAAGTTATACAATACAATTAATATTGTAGATGTGAAACAGAAATATACTAACTTTCCAGGCTTATCTATAAGACCACCTTCAGGAGATTGACAGCAAACTATTATGTACTCTTGTAAGGCACCTTGATTAAATAATACTGTTTCTATTAATTCTTTGTTATCTGAAAATCAAAAGAAAACCACTGTTGTTAAGATTAAATGATAAATTAATACAATGTTTACTAAACTAAAAATTATAACCTTTAGCTAAAATAGCACTAATGATTGGGAATATTCCTCCCTGCCAAAACGAATAACAGCCATCAACTAATTTATTGGTTCTGCCTTGAAAACCACCTTCCAGTCTCATCTGACGATTAACACTCCATCTTAATAAAGCATCTATATCACAGAGTTGTGTTCTATCGAGCAAAGCTAGACATGCTAGACCACAAAAGGCATAGCCACCGTGAGCTTCCATTCCTGGACAGCCGGCAAAGCCACCCTCATATGTCTGACAACTAATAACCCATTCAGCAGTTTTGTCAAACAGAGCTTCTGTGTATATGTTTGTAATTTTGGCAACACTTGCTGCACAATAAGCACCTCTTATATCTTGTTCACCACCATTATGAAGAGCGAATGAACCATCAACATCCCTTAGTGTCCATAAAAATGTTTGCAAAGAGCTTCTATCTATTGAATCATATGCTTCATCAGTTCCTATAATGCTTAAAGCATTAACAGCTGCATATGTTGTACCAAGGTGTGAATGCTGCATAGGACCACCTCCATAACCACCATCTTTGTGCTGGCATTGCTTAAGGAAGTTAACAACTTTTGACAATGTTTCCGCATCTGGTAATTTTTTTAACAGCCATAGTGAGTGTAGTATCCAATATATAAGCCATGGCCTGCTTGCATCTAAACATGAGTAATTGCCTGGTAAATGCATAAGCCAATCCTTCAAAACATTACAATGAGCTTTTCTAATTAATTTTGGTAAACTAGGGTCAATTGCTGCCTTATGTTCAAAACGTCTGTATATGTTGCAAACAATAGCTTCCACATCAATCTAAAACCATACAATATAAATATTTTTTAATAAATGAAAACATAATAGAATAAAAGTAATGCAGGTATATTTAGAAACATTATTATAAAGTCTTACTTGCTCTAATGATGTATTCGAAGCATAACCTTCATCATTATAGCTTTCGCTTGCAATGTCTCGAAATAACCTTAGAACACTGGTCATTTTAAATTAAGTCTGAGAAATGTTTTTCAACGGTAATACCTGGATTAATATACTACCTACGTACTACAACCCTGGTATAATTTGTTACACAATTACATTGAACTTGAAATTCCAGAGACTAAAATAAATAATAATAAAGATTTGAATCATAACCTCGGTCCCCGTCCACAACCCTCCGGCATTAGTCAGTCCACTGTCACAGAGTAAAAACTACCAATTTATAGATAGCAAGAAAAGGACTATATTATATATAGCTGTAGAGTATATATACTATGTAATGACTTCGTTTTAATAGTGAGTAAATGCTGACCTGTGGTACTTCTATTTTATATTAAATCTACAGTAAATAAGACTTGGCTTAAAGGTCTCGTTACCAGGCCATAAAATTATTAAAAAAAAAAAACTACAAATAATTTGAATGAATGTTGTCAATTTTGTTATACATGCACATTTCACATCTACTTAATCTGTGGTCATTGACCAACATGTGAGTGATTAAAGTTTAAAAGTGAAGTAGTTTATATTAAAAAAATAATACTTTTTCTCATATATAAATCTTAATCACTTATGAATTAAGTACGTAGTTTAAATGCAACTGTAACTATAGCTTACTTAACTTAACTTGCATTTACCATTTAACATTAATGCATTAAGTGATTGCAAATTTAGTTATTTTGAGTGAAAAAATGTTGAGTGTAATTTGTGAACTTGTGAAAACTGCTAAGAGTTGAACAATCACTTTATATACTATTTTAATCTGGTAAAACGGATACGTTCTCTTTCCAGTAAGGTTCAAGGTTTTCAAAAAAATATATATTACGATAAAATTTAGAATTTCACATAAAATCTTATATTGATGTAATATGGGTAACCATAAAAAGTTTTTGAGTAAAAAACGAAAAGGCAACTTTAAAGTTGAGTCGAAGCGAAAAAGAGGCGAAAAAAAAGATGATGAAGTAATAAATAAAAAAGCAAAATTTAATAGATATAAAGATAAGCAAAAAGTTGAAGAAATTTTGGCAAAAAAGAAGCTAATGGAGGATAGGTTTAGACAACAGGACAAGTCATTTTCAGAGAGTGAACCAGAAGAAGATACTTATACACAGTTAGTATCTTCCTTTAAAAATAATAATGTACATAAGCTTATAGAAAGTGAAGAAGAATCTATGAGTGAAGGTGACTTGGATGTGGTTGATAATGTTAAAACTCCCCCTATTCATGATCAATCAAATGATACTCTGTATAGTGAAAGTGAAGAAAATAATGAAATCAGCGATCCTGAACTGGTAATTGACCCATAATTTGTTTTATTTTTTAAATAGTATTTCTTTTGCACTTGATGTTTGTGATGTGGCTTATAAATTTAAAAAAAACAGGTTCTATTAAGAATTCCATTTCCTCATCATTTGACTTCCACTTGCAAAAGTCAATTTCATCAGTATTTTCTTGGTTTGGAGTTATTAATATTAATTAATAAATAATAAGTATTTAACACTCATATTTATCTATGCTGTGGTGTTTCATTTTTAGGAAAAAGAAGATAATGGGTTAGAAACAGATAGAGATGCCTCAAATGATCCTTTTACAAAACATCTACAATATGAATTATCAGATGAATTATTAGTATCAATGTCTAACTCCGAACCATTTGAAAAAAAAATCACCAAAGAGTGGCCCTCACTTGGCCATCTGCACATAAGTATACCACAGCCCATGGAAAGTGTATCAAAAATATCAAAGCCAAAGATATCTATACTTGAAGAAAAAACATATGCAAGTCTGGGCTCTGTGCCACAATCATTTAAAAAGGTTGATTTTAATGAACTATATATTAAATCACAAATTAAAGATAATATAGTATCATCAAATAAAAATAACCTCATTAAGAGAGATTTAGAATTATCAGAAGTTTTTACTCCACTGCAGAAAGAATTGTTTTCTATTATGAATCATTATCAAGATTTATATTATTCAGACAGAACATTTACAAATGGTGATGAGATTCGGTACACTTATTGTCTTCATGTAGCAAATCACATGTTAAAGACAAGGACTAAAATCATACATCATAATGCAAAGTTATCAAAAAAGACTGATATATCAGATGAATATAGGGACCAAGGTTTAGTCCGGCCAAAGGTAATACTTTTATATATTTAATAACATTTAGAATACACAGCAGATATATTTTTCTTTAATATCATAATTAATAGGTGATAATACTGGTGCCGTTTAAAGATGCAGCTTATAGAGTGGTGAAGACGTTAATTGATATAGTTGTTCCAAAAGAAGCAGGGCAAGTTGTGAATAAAAACCGATTTGAGGATGACTTTACTGGTGGAGAAATTTTGATGCCTACCAAAAATCCAAAGCCTGAGGATTATGAACTCTTATTTAGTGGCAACACTGATGATACATTTAGACTGGGCTTGACTCTTACTAAAAAAACTCTAAAAGTGAGTATTTAGAGACAAATTATTATCACACCTAAAGCATTATTTATTTTATGTTTATTTGTCTTATTAGAACTATATTATGCAGTCATCTTTAAAGTGACAGAGATTTATAAAAGAACATGAATACGCCTAAATCAAATATAATATATTTCATGATTAGACTTAAGAATACTCTCCTTTCTGGAAAGACTCTTAGTCCTATTGATTCATAAATAACTCGAATGCTGGCCTTAGGCAAACAGCAAGAGCGGTGTAGTGAGTGGGCAACAATGGGAATACATAAAAGTAGAAGAAAATTGTATGAAATTTACAGCGAAAAACAGTACAACTTTAGAGTTTAAAGATAAAGTTAAAAATGATTCTAGGATCTTTAAGAATGTTTGTGTAGCCGCTAAATCTCAATACTTGAGAAGAAAGATTGTAAATAGTAGCTATAAAATTAAAACTACTTGGAAAATTATTAATAGTGAGACAGAATTTTTTTTTTGACAATTATATTTATAACACTAGGAAAAAGAACAAACTCGCTGTTCCCACAACTAGGCTCCATAAAGTTAATAAATCATTCATCGGTCAAACTGTACGCTTCTATAATAAACTACCAAGTGATGTGGTAAACTTGTAAAATTTAAGAAAATTATAAAACAGAAGCTCTCTAGGAAAACTTAGTATAAAATATATTTTGAAAATAATTTGCTACAGCTATTTTATTTAACTGTAACTAATATAAGCATTGTAAATAACTTAAGACGATAAAAAAAGAAAAAACTAGCCCGAGGTTCTTACCTTTCTCCTTGTGTGCTGGTCGCGATTCCGAAAAGGCGGTAGAGTAAATGAATTTTGATTTTTAACATATTTATGTTGAATGTTAAAACTTTTAATAACAATTATATAATAATAATAATTATATTATATAATAACTTTAACATATAATTTTTTCAGCTTTATACAGATTTTTATGCGTCAGATATTTTAATAGCATCTCCGCTAGGTCTGCGCATGATTGTGGGTGCAGAAGGCGAAGAAGACAGGGACTATGACTTTTTAGCATCCATTGAATTGTTGATACTCGACCAGGCCGATGTGTTCTTAATGCAGAATTGGGACCATCTACTCCATGTGTTAGACCATTTTCATCTTCAGCCAAAGAAAACTCACGGCACCGACTTCTCGAGAGTCCGATCCTGGGCTGTGAATGGCTGGTCCAAATATTATAGGTATTAAACAAGATAATTCTATTACAGGGTTTAACCGGGAGAACTCTAGTTAATTTTAAGACACCTTAATATGTTTCAGGCAGACATTAGTATTTTCATCAATTGCGATGCCAGAGATTAGGTCGATTGTAAACAAGAAATGTCAAAATTATCGTGGTAAAGTGATAATTAGCAATCAGCCAGAACTAGGCGCCATTCGACAGGTTTTAGTCCAAGTGCCACAGCTTTTTCACAGGTAAATTGTCGAATACTTGATTCGCCTATTGATACTCTTAATACATATGAGTTTTGTAAATTTTCCGTAATATATACATATCCTAGTTGTCGCGCGATGCGCTGAGCCGCAGGCAGTCCGCGACATAACGGCGTAGGGGGTTAAGGGCCAGATTATCTATGGATTAAGGCAAAGGTCACATTCGCCTATATGGTTTCGATCCCTTCATTAAACATTTTCTACTCCCATCATATACCTTTGTAGAGAGGGAGGTGCATAGGGCCCCGTGCGTCCCGAGACTTGTGGGGCCGAATGAGTTTAGAGCAATATTTCTTGAGAGAATTACAAAAACAATATTAATCCCTCTGAATGATAGATATTCGCTTCGTCAATTTCCTGTCTAAGTTTGTCTGTCTAAAATGCCTTCAAACACTCAGTCGAACGTTTGCCGCCGTCGGTAAATTTCCTATGTCGAGGGTGACGTGAGTTTGGGGAGTTAAGGTATTGGGGCAATATTTCCCAGCTATGTAGAAAGAATACTACCGAAGACTAAATTCCATATTTATTTCAAATCCTGGTCCAGCCCATTTTCGTTTTCAGCTAAACCCTTATCGAGGTTGCGCTGATGTTGGAGCGTTGGTGCGCTGGGCTTGAGGGGTTTGGAGTCATCTTATCTGGGAATACGGAAAATAATACATATGACGTTCCTCACAGTCCAAACTGCGTAACAATTTTGTTGTGAAACCGAAGAACATACATCAAAACGATTCCTCTACATCTGTGAATACACTTTCGCCCCAAGTGTTTTCATTCCCAATTTAACCTTTTAGGTTCAATGCTAGCAGTCCCCTATCGGCCGTTGACGCGAGGTTCGACTACTTTGTTAAAGAGATTTTGCCCAAACAAAGAGATCCGCTGATGAGTCACACCCTCATATACGTTCCGAGCTATTTTGATTTTGTGCGGTTAAGGAATTATTTCAAGAAGGAAGATATTAGCTTTGTTCAAGTCTGCGAGTACACTAAGGTATTTGTTATCAGTTTCCCTTTAAATAGATCGAAATTCGGTAAGGATGTCTACAGTTATATTTTATTGTTAAAGGATGCAAAAATAGCAAGGGCTCGAGATATGTTCTTCCACGCAGAGGCTCATTTTCTTCTCTATTCGGAACGTGTACATTTCTTTAGACGACTTCGTATTAAGGGTATTCGGCATATAATATTCTATCAGCCGCCGACCTACCCTCACTTTTATTCGGAAATGTTGAATCTTATGCAGGTTTGTTTTTTTTTTTTTTAATTTTAACTTTTAGACATTGTTATTTGCTCAGAAATCGAAATTTAAAAAAAAAGGAAACCATTTGACATATTTAATCTATTTGATTTATAATCTATGTTTATGGATGAGACAAACATAATATTAAAGAGTGATAGAGATATTTAATCAAATTGGACTTGAAAGGTGGAGCATAGTGTGACCAAAAGCAATTGATAAATGCAAACGCCAACAAAAGCGCTTTTTTCCATATTAATAATATAACTCCATAGGGAGCGTTCGTAAAGCATTACGATACGTTACAGGGGCGGGAATTACATTACGCGTTATTGTATTGTATTAACGCAATACAATAATAACAAAGGCATTCTAGCGACTTTTTGGTACTTTACACCACATATATGTGACTTTTAGGTGAAAATGGTCACTGTATACACGTAAGGTTTTACTATTGGATACAGTGCGGTCCATGTGGGGGTTAAAAATCCCAAAAATTGCGTCACGTAATAATTGAACACGCTTAGTCGTCAGCTTGTTTAATTAAATTAACGCTTACAGGAAAGCAATCAGAATAAATATGGTGGCAGTGAGTGTAATATGACATCCACCACTTTGTACTGCCGATACGATGCCGCACGAGGGGCGGCGGTTTTAGGCGTCGATCGAATCACGCGCATGTTGAATGCTGACAAACCATTACATATGTATTTGACTGGTGATAAATAAATAAACTTTATTTAAAGACGATGGTTTTATTTGTACTCACCTTTTCTCGAGTTTTTTGCCACGCACCACCACTATGCGGAACCAGCTGCCCACTGAAGTATTTCCGAACCAATTCGACTTAGAGTCCTTTAAGAAAAGTGCGTACCAATTCTTGGAAGGCCGGCAACGCACTTGCGAGCCTTCTGGAAATGTTTGTGTCCATGGGCAGCGGTATACCTTAACATCCGGTGAGCTTCTTGTCCGTTTGCCTCCAATTACATTTAAAAAAAGGCTTACGACATTTGAGTTTTTATAAATAAACTTGATACTGAATTTTATCGTATGTCAGACTTTAACAGACACTTAACTTTACAAACACAAGGAGAAATGAAATAAATATTTTATAGTATACACACTTTATTATTCTAATTGACAAATGATAATTTTCATTACAATGCTTAAGATCTAACATGGACTGGGCATAGCACCTTTTTTTATGAAAAATATCAATTGCCTGCGAAATGTGTTGATTTATGATGTCGATCGTGGACGGATAGAGAAACATAATATATATTGCTTCAGGATAAATTATGTATACATATTCAATATTCCAATCAAAATACATAACTATGGGCGCGACATTTCTGGAATTCATATTTATAAAAAACACGGAGAGGTCGACTGATATTTATTTCAAACATTTTGCGTTCTATGGTATTATGAAGCAAACTTACGAAACATAATACTAATGAGATTGCTTTTCAGTTACGTAACGGTGTGTAGGCAGATGTAGTAAGATTATGATCGACAGGCATACCAACAACAACATGAGGTCCAACATGTCCGATTTTAATATATTTTCATGATTCGATATTTATTTATTTTGTAATCTTTACACATGTTAAAAAAGTTGGTTACTCTAGGTAAAGTTCTTGTTGTACTATCCTTTTGTTTTTATCTGTTCTTGGAATTTAATAGAGTACATTTTAGTATGTTTTTAATAAATATAGTTTTGAGTCATATATGAAAAGTAATAAATGTTTGATTTATTATAACGCACTGAATTTAACGACCCAGATTAGAGAGGTCAAGTGAGAATATAATGTCTGAGAAAATAACCTAAAAACTATATTTAATAATTATTTAACTTAGTAGGTACATCCTGTTTTTAAACAAACACAACGACTAATACAATTATAAATCAGGCAGTAATGTGTATATACAATATTTCCTTATGATTATACTCATATAAACTTTCTATTCACTTTTACGAACAAAAGCTAAAAGTTTCTATGTATAATTAAATTTCACAAACACAAAGCAATACCGAACTTTTTAGGGTTCCAAAAAAATTTAACCATTTGTTAACATCTTGTGGATGCTAATTGATCTACCACCAGTTGTAAAATCACAAAGGGCTATTCTAAGAGTATTTCGAGAAAGCCTTAACAGTAAAATATAAACTCGTTGTTATACTTATCTAGGCCTTGCTAACTGAATATTTGCAGGCGCAATATAATTACGTGCATCCTACATAATAATATTGGTCTCCGACTAGATACGTACATAGTTTAGTAGTCTATAGTATTAATTATTTATAGTCTGTACTGGATGCAACTTAATTAAACACCAGTCGAAAGTATCTCGACTCCAGTAGAGACCTGTGGGTCTTCATTTTGGCCAAGTTCAACGTCATGTAACGCTGGTAATGTTCTGTAGGGCCTCCGTGTCGTATGTTGTTACATTGTCTTGCATATCCATTGCTGTATTGTTGGTAAACCAATCCTCGTTTGATAACGATTCATTTGTATTGATAAAACTGGTGATGTTATCTATTATTGGTTGAGCGATATACTCGTTCACTGAGGTATTGCTTCGTCCTGAAAGAGAAATCTTTAGGTTAATAATATTTTTTTTTATTATAGTATTAATTAAGGGACAAAAGAAGTCTAAGCACCTCTTGTGTAACCTCTCTGTAAGAAGTCTATTTATTAAAAAATTAATAGAAGAGTCGTCGTTTAAAAACATCTTATAAAAGAATGAATAAGGCTTAAAAGCAAACATTAATATACTTATATTAAACATTCTCATTTCAAACAAAAAAACTCAATAAAATGAAGCGTCAAAGAGTCCGACATTTATTTATGTTGCTGTTAGTTCGGAAAATACGAGGTCTTGTAAATATTTAGAAAAGCCGAATTCGCGCTGGCTCTTTAGCAAACACTGATTTATGAGAGAAAAAGTAAACATACAGAAACGTACGGAGTAGGTACATTAATGTCTCAAGCATCTCAGTAAGTTGTTTTGTTATTGCTTAGCACCTACTTCATATTGGTTTAGTCATGGAAAAATAAAGCAAAGGCTAATTTTTATAAATTGTATAGTCTGGTACCTACTCGCTTCCCGTTTTAATTTATGAACCGTTGCTATATGTAGAACATCGCTATTCTGAGTAATTCGTTAGTGATTTATATGCTATAAACATGATCAGTGAATGGCTGGCTATCGGTTATTGCAACTGCCGTTAGCTATATTTAGAATTATTACGGATCTGAATCCCATACATACCTACTTGAAGAGCTCAAATGAAATTCAGCTTAAATAAAGTCTCAGTGTAACACGTGCGAGTTAATAAATCATATCGTATTATTTTACCTACATAAGTTTTCTCTCCAAGGTAAATTTGAGTAAATATCAACTAAGATCGTAACAAAATGGTTTTATGTCATGGGATTCAAACTTAACGCAGACGCTACGCCATCTAAGTTTATAAACGATAATATAATTGTAGTATTTAGGTTATGTTACGAAAGAAAATACGCTTCATAAAGTAAGGTCATTCAACTTAAGTTGCCTTTGTTAGGTGTTTTGTCCGACAATTATACTACTAATAGTTTTATACCAAAATTTATATTTTGACTAAGCTTAAACTGAGTTTATTTAAAAGCCATTCGAAATTAAAATATATCAAGTTCTATCAAGAGAGTTTAGTGCTGTGTTTACTCCGCCTGCGTCTCAAAACTAAATATTTATGTATTATCCGTTTTTGATACTATTGAATTGAATAGATGTAATTTTTTTTTAATGTAAATTAACCTACATAGTAAAAACAATAATTAGAAATTGATAAATAGAAAATAAACACAAATATAAAAAGTTTAGTCCCTGTGGCAGTGTACGCTGGCAGCATGTCCTCGCTGTATTGCGATACTTATTCGTTGAGCGAGGAAAGCACCAACTTTGCGGTCACCGGTACTATCTACCAGGCGCCAACCTAAATCTTAATTAGCGCCTGAGCCCTACGGCCCAGAGTCTCTACTCCAAAGGGAACTAAATCGAATTTGCAGGAAAGACTCTTATATATGAGCCGTTGATTATCTTCCGTCTTCTCTGCAGCCGCGCCAGCTTTTTTGGTTGTCCTGAGCACATCCTTCAACATAATTTACACAAATGTAAATTATGTTTAACTCCTAATTATATCAATAAAATATATATAATAAAATATCGTTTTATGAATACTAGAGATCAATCTGCGTAAAACTATTAAATTAATCCCATCCTAAATGAATTATAACACGTGTAACGTAATATTAACTCTATTTTATCGACTCAATTACAAAACTACGGCAATCAAAAGTCGGAGTTAAATACACCTGAAAGGATGTGGAACAATGAAAGCTTCAGTTCGTATTTATAAAATGCCTTAAATTTAGCCGTAATGAATCATCTCGTTAGTCTTTAGTCAACTGCTTCTCTTTTAAAATGTTTGAGTTGCGCAACAAGCATGACCTTATTTAATTTCTTGCTAGCAAATGCCGTGACTTTTCCGCTAAACCACATCCTTTTTCAGGCTCAAATTGATTTCTATCTAAAGTAAAAGATGAACGATTGCGTTTGTAAGTAAATAGATTTACTATTATGAATTGTTAGAATACATACATTGAGCATTTTTATCTTTGAGAAGCTTTAACGTGAAGCAATTATACTTAATGGCCGATCGTGTCGTAAATTTTTCATCGCCTGCATAGAAACTTCAAATATTTAATTTATGTCATAAAATAATAATGGACTGCGTAACGGGCAGATTACGAGTTATAAGGCGCCATCTTTCTTGGACCATACTTATTTAGTAAAAGTATTAATAACGACTATTGATACTAATCAGTTAAAGCTACAATAATGTCTTACGAGATCTATATTGAAAAAATTCTTCGAACTCGATTAGGCAGCGCTTCAATTGTTTTAACAATAATGTAGTCCTCGAACAAGTCAATGACTGGACTTATACGTGAAAGCTCCAGCCTTACAACTACTTACTATAGCGATACCTTATTACAATTAAAACATTAAAACTAAGCTAAATATTATCTACCAAAAAGCTTCTACTTTGTACAGGTCTAAGAAGCATACACTCTTTGTGAGAAGAGTGTGCAATTAATGTGCAAAGGTTGAGAGTTGAGACAATGGTGGTTTAGTACTTATAGGCTCAAAGATAGATGAAGTGGTAATCGGAAAGAAGACAAATTTCATTGCTTATTTGGGAACAAGCAGTAAGTAAAATGTCTTCTATTCAGTAAAGTAATTAAGTTCCTTTTATAGCACCAGTTGTGGTTCATGGATAGAGTAGACATAAAGCGTGTTGTGGGTGTGACCTACCAGTGTGGGTCATAAAGCATGTGGGCAAAGGTGTAGTGCTGGGTGGCTGCGGTACAGTGTTTAACACCTTGCGCTGAGCGTAGTGCGCGTCCTTGGGCTCCCAGAAGAACACGTAGTAAAGGGAGAGCATGATGGCGGCCAGAGACACACAGAATACGTATATGATGACGGTCAGCACACGAACGCTCTTCTTGTCGCGTTTTCGCTCGTACAGCGCTTCCAGCACCACCTCGTGAGCCGAGGCAGCCCCGGCTCCGAGCCGCACAGACCCGCCGCACGATCGTACGCTGCCCGACAAGTACGACCTGCCCGACATCGCCCCGGAATGCACTCGCGTCCTCACGGAAGCCGGTAACTAGGCCACACTTATCGATATGCCCCACTTCGGCCGATGCGCCTCGACCTGCCGCCGGGTCACGCGGCCCGTGTCTGAATCTTGACACCTTCTGATGCCGACTGTTGTTCCATTATTGTGCCGCCCGCTTCAGTATTCATTTGTTTATCCTTTAATTTCACGCTCACGTTAGTATGAGATCTATTCCAGTTACTGACGTAGACCCGATCGCGTTACGTTTGTCATGAACCCCTCGTTCGCGAAACTATATTGTTTTTACAGATTACTTTTATGTTTATGCAAGATTGTGAATCTAAAGATAATTGAGCATATATCTTTCGATTAGACTTTAAAGTGAGAAGCGCGAGAGAGCGGCGACGGGCCGCCGGGCGCCGGACGTTGCGTTGAAGCGTGTAACAATTTGCAAACAATGTTAATTTGGCAGAGGTCAACACGTTATTAGTGGAAAGTGTTGTCACAGCGGGTGACAGCCGCGTGACGTGTGACACTGCGTAGACGGGTGGCCGCGGTTGGGCGGAAGGCAATGGGCGGGCGGCGCGCGCCTCCACCAAACATCACTTGATCAATAATTCGCTAACAAAATTCGCAATTTACGTATTATGTAATTAGGCACTTATTGCAAAGTAAATAGTTGTAATCGACGTATATAATACACTTGTTTTGAATGAAATTAGGTTGCTTATAATTTATAATATAATATTACTGTATTTACTCTAAAGTTTGAGGATATGATAGGAATTAGTTAGAATACAGTATTAACAATTTACTTAATAGACTGAAATCTTAATTTTGGTGTTAATATATGGTTTTTGCAGCACTCCCGATTTAAGTAAAGTAGAAATATCTTCGTCAGGGATTTCGCGTTTAATTGTTTTCAATTTTAGTTCATAACCAGACGATGTTTAGACAAACATACAAAGACAACAACGGAAAGAAATACAGAAGTAAGGAAAACAACAAAAATTAATAGATGCTTTAAAATATTCTCAAAAACAAAAATGGAACTGGGCGGGTCATATTGCACGCATGGACGAAGAAAAATTGGACACCAAGAGTGACGAATGGCGGACAAATGAAAGACCAAAAGGATTGATGAAATAAAAAGAAAAGCTGGTGAAATCTGGATCACCAATGCAAAAGATAGACAGATGTAGAGCAAAATTGAGGAGACTTTTACCCGTAGAGGGGTCCATAATGATTTATGATTTTGATTCTTTTAATTTATTTATCATTTCAAAAGTATAAACATTGTAATTATTAATTATGATTGGAATTTAAATTTAACGATTATTAATAGTGATATTTTAATTTTTAATACATGCACAGACTATGTAATAATTAATCATATGATATACTTGTTTAAAATATATTATTAATTATGGAAATAAAGAGGCTATAATAATATTAATAAAAAAACCGTCAAACTAGACTGATATGACAAGACACACGAACTAACTGTCACCGTTTGTGTGTAATCTTGCTTTATCTACGTATGTAGTACGTATACACAATAAATCATTTTGGGATTTAATATTTACGTAAGCGTCTTAATGATTATTAAGTATGGTTATTAGCTTATCTTCCTTTGCTTAATCCCATAAGAATGTTTTAAACTAAGATTTAAATTTCAATCGAAACACAGTATTATTTTAAATTGTTTATTTTAACTCTATATAGCTACACCATGTTATGTTTCGTAGTAAATATTATATTTTATGTTGATTAAAAATACTTCTGAATCCCTTTTTAAGCGTGGTATACAAACAATTAATTGCAAAGTGGTTAATTGTTGTTTAGTTCGACACAATTGGGTTAGGCAGTATCAATTGGATTACAGGAAACCCTTCGAGGTAAACCTTCGTACTCACGACACACCGCAACATCGGAAAGTACCGAATTACTCAGTTTACTACATCGACTTTTCCACGGATTTACTTGTCTCAAAATAGCTACAATAGGAGATCGTGAGGCGATACCTATCAATTCATCTAAATAAGAGATTCAACTGCTGTCGAATTTCCTCACCAGCTGAACGCCTCGTCTTATACAATACTCTCTACCTCTTTTAAGGCTTTAAGTTTATAAACGAAGCAACAGTAAAAGATATGCAATTTTATTAATTTACTATGAAAACATTACATTTATATTTTATACTATAAATGTTGATGTCTGATATGTGTTGAATTTCGTGTCCAGCTCCTGTACAATATCTACCACGAGCTGTCTATGTATAGTTAATTTGCGAATAGGTAAGAATTATTTCCCCTACAACATGCCCATGGTGTCGCATGTGTCGTTGTCGTGAACGGTTGGTATATGTGAGCACTGGTTGGCACACTTGAATTCCTGTATCACCTTGCTCTACTGTGTATTTGGAAATTAATTTCCCTGTAATGTTTTTTTTTTATAAAATAGGTGGCAAACGGGCAGGAGGCTCACCTGATCTAAAGTGTTAGTGCGTACTCCTATTTCGCCCCACCTACTGCTGAAAGACAGACGAGTGGAACCGGATGAAGGAGGCCTATGTCAAAAACAAACCTGACAGTGCAAGCATTTAGAAATCATAATTTCTAAATGTTACCTAATATTAAAAGTTATTTTTTAGGATCTATGTAAAGGAAACTTTAATGTTCATAAGTGTTGAGAAATAAAGGCTACTGGCCTATTAATTCTGCCGATAGAGACTAAACGTTAGTTTTTTTGTATTATTATAATTATTTCCATGACACGTGGAGCATGGAGTAAAGATATCATTCCGTCATTTAATTTATTTGTTTAAAATATATATATTTTAATATTTTAAAGAATTTTTAACTTATAGTTTATGAACGAAGCAACAGTAATAGATATGCAATTTTATTATTTTCTTAGAAAATATACAAATTATATATATGTATGTATGTATACCTTAAAGCAATGACAACGGCGAGAATAACAAATCTACCACAAGTCTTGTTCAGTTCGGTTTTTTCACATTTACTAAAGAACAATTGCGGAAAGGAATTTCCACTGAAACGAATGACCACATTCTTCTTTAGATAACTGCCTTATCAAAATTAAATCTTTATTAAAAGTGCTTTTCGACGACGGAACAAATATTCGTAATTTCGGTGAATTTATTGTTTTATAAGTTTTTTACCACCAAAACTTACCCGTGAAATTGAACGTTAGGTTGTCGCCCGTGAACGTGTGGCGAAAATCCAAATCAGAAGCCCGTCTCGCGCTGATCTGGCCCTGCGCCTCCATCAGCTCAGGTGACTTCCACACGCATATATAATACACGGAGAGCAGAATCGCAGCGAAGGAAACGGAGAAGAGATAAGCAAATACAGTGAGAACCCGGACCACAGTACTTGCACTTTTCTCCCGATAGTCTTTCCCCGGAGCCGAGCCGCTGACTCCGGCGAGACCACCCACAACATGCTCCTCGACGACTCCGTCTACCCCGTTCTGTCGGTTTGACATCTCGCTACCTATTCATTTCCACTTTGGCACTCTTAAAGTTACGCGCGACATCCCCATAATAGAGATACAAGACACATCAGGTGGCGGCGTGTGTTGATTCGCGGATGAGCAGAGCGAGTGCGGCGGCCGAGTGACCACGTAACATTCAATGCGCGGAGCTCCCGATCTAAACCGATTAACTATACTCCACACGCGTCATGGTTACAACGATATATATTCTCAATTTTATATGTTCCTAAAGATGCCGGCCATCATTTGCATTTCATTCATACCGCGGAAATGTCGAAATAGAATGTAGTTTAAAAGTAATAATTGTTTTTATTATGTTCTCTGTTTATGTTAACTACTTTCTTGATGTTACCTAAGTAAATTTTAATAAACAATGTTATAAGGAATAAAATGAGACGAAAAGCAGGCAATTGATCTCCATCTAGTTACCTCAATCCAGTAGATATATTTAACTAAATCGTAAATCGGACAGACTTGTTGTTTTTCTTGCTAGTAATTTTTGTGTAAGATTATTTATATTCTTGACACGTTATTTGATCCAATTGTATCCAAGTATAAGGCGTCGTCCGCGTCACAATATTATTATACTTAAATTGTATTACCGATATAAGGTGTTTATCTTCGAGACAGCCGAAATCCTTCAAACTAGAATCCATTTCAAAATAACAGGATAAGTTCTATAAGGGAACAAATGCGCCGTACAAAATACCGGAAAGAGAAATCCTCGTAATTAATTTATTAAATAAATTATTTAGTTCTGTATTAAATATATTCTTAGTTTAATTTTCATTTAAGTTATAGAACAGAATTAAATGCGTACGTAAGAGACGAAACATGAAAACGATGAAGCCCACAAATTGTTCTTAAAATGTTTACATTTTTATTTAATGGCAGCTTAATGAAACCGCAAAAACGAAGCAATTGTGCTTCAACGTGAAATGCCAATTTATCGTCTATAATTAACTAAACGGAAGTCTGATACGATGAAAGTTTTAATTTTAAATAAAAAAATATTTGAACACTGACCTACTTATTTTCTGCCGGATTTAAGACACATTTATTGTATATTAATCACGATTATTTTGTTAATCAATCACGCGTATCGTGAATGTGAAATACTAAACCGATTAGAGGTCCAAATCGATTTTAAGACTATGTTCGGTTCAGACAGAGATCGTAATGCTTAAAGAGAAACAACTATAATAGGTCGGCTCTATAAATCTTATCACATTTACGATGGTATATTAACATAATATATTCCACGAAAGCAATTAATTGCGATATTGCTGTAGATTAAATGTTTACCAAATTCAATATGCAAATCAAATGAGCATTGGGAGTTGGGACGTAGGTCATCCATTATAGATAATTGGATCGCATTATCGGAATTGAAATACAAGTAGGAGGTACTGCCATGTTTATATTGTACGGTAATCAATCATGAAACCGGATAGTATGTGTACGCCAATAAGTGGATTTTAAATGGGAATATCTACGTAAAAATTATATAAAAATCGATTTAATATCATTTTTTTACTCAATGAAATACTGGCCTTGTCCCAAAATTGTTTTTGACACTACACTTTGTGCTTTTTCTTATATTCTTTCAAAGGATGGCGATCATAGTGTAGATATCTTATTTTTAGATTCCCCGCTTCTGAACAATGGCTTTGAAATTGCGAGACGATAGTGTACTTTGCTCATGTAAAAAAATTAGGCGCTTTTTCCTTATATATTAAGAAAAATGGTTCTTGAAGAATAATTTCTATAAATGTTTGTTAATTTAACCTTCATAGTTGAAACTTAATGTTAAGTATGACTCCAGTATATATATATCCTAAAACTACTTAGCTGTTTCGAATTTGAATTTTACCCTAACCCCATCGAAGTGGCGAGTTGGACTTTTTCTATAAATAAGTGCAATAAATAAGTAGATCCACGGTTTCAGAGTGGATTAGTATCGATTATATTAAACATAGAATATTATTTTAAGCTTCGATTCTTCCTAAATCTTCCCTTCAGTGGAAAATTAAAAATGTATTGTGCTTGCATTAAATATATAAACTCTTTTGCGAAGATACGGGGACCTTATATATATACGACAACGCTCGCTCGCACCGTTATGGCGACGTGGAAGCGTACAACCAAGAAGTTGTGATGTGTCGTATAGATTGAGCAGCTCGGAGTCCTGACCTGAATACAATTGAAAATGTCTGACATGTTCGAGGGAAAAGACGAGTAAGATCAGTGCCACCTGTCACAAAAGATGAGGGAGTTAAAAAGTCATTCCAGAAAACGTGGAAATGTATTCCTCTATTAAAAATATAATGGAACGGAAGTATAGTCGTTATTTTAATCATCATTAGTATTATTTTTTATTCGAAATAGAGAAAAACTATTCTTGTCTGCCAACCACTTCATATTGTTATAAAAAAATTCAGAATTCACGCGCATTACTTTTCACGATAATAAGTAAACAGACTACGTCAGACAATGCAATTTCATGTAATTAACTAAATTCGACTAATTGTAGTTTTATAGTTTATCAATGACGCATAGACAGTAGAATACCGCCAAGTGGTTTCCCGGCATATCGATGATGGGTGAATATAGATAATAAACAATACCTGAAATTGCTTAAAGATAGATTATTTTATGGAAGCGGGGGCAAGCGGGCAGAAGGCTTTCCTGACGTCAAACCGCCGTTCGTGGACACTCTCAATGTCACATGCTCGCAGGTGTGTAATCGGCCTTTTAAGAATTGGTACACTCTTTCCTGGAAAAACCTTAGTCAAATCGGTTTGGTCATACTTTAGTAGGTAGCTGGTTCCTCATAGTGATGGTGCGACAAAAATAACGGTCAGTGCAAGCGATGGCACGGGGTGAAGTAGCGTCCTGCCTTGCTGAGCACACCAAACGTCTTGGAGGCCTTTCCTCCAAATGACCGGGAAGTTGAACGTCGTTTAATGTCAACGCCCAGTAATCCAATTCCGGCTTTAAGTAGTGTCTTCGAAGAGAGTCGACAAAGGATGTTAGCAAACGCGTTTCTTCTTGGGGTTCAATTAGACTAGATTAAGTCGACCCCTACCCATCTATGTGTATAGTAAAGGAAGGTTACCAGCTGAGCTATCACGGCGACAGCCTTTATGACAATCGCTAACCAGCTGGCTTTCAATTTTACTGCCTATCTGTGGTATTAATAAAACATTAATTTCAAAAAAAAAATCAAAGAAATTGCTGATGAAGACTTTGGCGGTACGATCAAAGTTTGCAGCGCCACTGGATTGTTTTTGATATGTTAGAACCCAATAAATTAGAAAGTCAAAATTGATACAGTTTAATACAGTTGATGACGATTTCTAACTTTTTAACCTTTACTAATTTCAGTGTTCACGTTCCTGATTTAGGCACATAGTTGTATATTATATGAGGAATTTAATCGCCTTTGTGTAAACGTTTGTGCATCTGCAATCTATCAGTTGGCAGTCGTTAATCCTGTAAGTATGTCTATAATGCAGTTCGCGCTTTGTTACTAATTTCTGACTTATTTAAATATACATTGGTGGTATTAATATCCTACATTCATAAAAACATATATATCATATAAAAATACTACGATAATGCACACATTTTAATTCTGTTATTATGAAAAAAATGTGTTTATTCAATATAAGTAACATATATAATATATGCGTTACAATTTCTAATATTTGTGACCCCTTTTAAGTAAAAAAATACCTATGTCAGGGTTCCCAGCACTTCCATAACAAACTTAATTATACATTTCTTAAAATATATTTTATTAATTTTGTTTTTGATGTTTTAACTGTTTTCAACACGCGTGAGTGCATGAGTGAGTGTGTGGGTGCATGTGAGTGAATGAGTAAGTGTATGGGTGCAAGTGAGTGAGTGAGTGAGTGAGGGAGTGCATAAGTGAGTGAATGAATGAAATGTGTAAAGTCTATGTATTAGGTCTCAGAAGCATCTCCAACACTGCGTAAGGTGTGTTCATAAGCCAGTCCTTTAATCGTATTTTTAGATAGTGAGCGGGTAGATGTTAAGCAGCCTATTTAATTTATTATACATATAGTTTGCTTGCATATTGTGTCTGACGAAGTCAGTCTTTACGGTCTGACCGACGACAACATCCCTATTTCTTTTTAGGAACAGACTACTATCATACGGGAGTGCTCTGTGTTCTTTTAAAATTACACTTAGGGCATACAGTTTCCTAACGGAAAGTTATTGGCAGAGCTAATATAGCTCTTCCGATGAGAATCTGTATGGCCTGAATAGCATTACCTTTAAAAGAGCCACATGTCGTCGCTCAAATTCCAAAACAAATGTTTTACTGGCCGCTCCCCATATGTTTCTACAATATGTTAGAACGGACTAAGCGAGTGAAATCTAAATTCTTTTCAGTATTAAATTTGATGTTACGAGTTGAATTTTTTTTTGCATGGCATATTGGATACATGTAATAATTTTTGGTACCTAGTTGGTGCCCCTGTAGCGACATTTGTCTAAACATTTTTTAATAGGCGTTTGATAAATTAATTACTGTAACTTTTTCCCTAACTTTATATTTCTATGAAACAAACCCCGAATATAACTTTAAATTTTTATCTTTTATAATACAACTAAACATGGTCAATACGGTCTTTGTGCAAGGCAGTGCCTATTCAAGTTAGTAACAACTAGATTTTGTAGGGCTACGTATCTAATGGCTACATATCGATTACGCATTTTATCTCGTGAGCGGTGAAGCCGTTAGGTATTAGCCACGGTTGTAGCGCTTCCTGAAGGTATAATAGTTACGGTAGCTTACCAAACGTGACCTCGAGGTTAAAGAATGTCCTTTTAGATTGACACACTGATCTAGTTTTAAATGCGCGCCGCACTGCAGTTTGCAAAACATAATATACCTACTACAGTTAATTGCCTCATTGGTGGCATGTACGTCCGCAGTTAATGAGCCAATGTGATTGTCGTCAAGAAATTAAAGGCTATATCAGTCTTGCTTGCTTTGTTTGTCGGATATCCATAACATCGTCGTAGTAAGAGTTCAGGAGTAGGTTTGAGTGCCTCTGAACATACTCGTATATGTTCAGAGACACACAATTGATCGTGGACACGATAAAAGCGGGTATCCTGTAAAATAACATAAATAAGAAATAATGCAGCTTTGAGGGAATAGTCTTTATAGTGACAGTGGTCAAATTAATTTACACGATTATTTTCTAAACTTCGCCACTGCTTACTCCAAAGATTGTGTAAGAGACTCAATGTCGTCGTGTGTGTATAAAGCAGACCATGTCCTCTAAAACTGCCCATAATTTGAAGTCTAAAGGATTGAGGTCTGGGCTAGATGAGGGCCAGTCTTCAGTGCCTATAAAGTCCGGAACGTTGGTATCAAGCCAGGCTCCTGATCCTGATCCGGATCCTGCTGGAAAGTCCATTGTATATTTTAAAAAAAGTGTATTACTAAGAGGTTTCACAACATGATCCATGATTGTATCTTGATACACTTTGGATGAAGTTTTCACTCCTGTTTCACAAAAATGTAGTTTTATGACGCCCCACCAAACCATCACTGACGCAGGATGATGACCAGATACGTTTTCGACCACTTGAGCCGCTTCTTTAGAACTGCGAGCGTACAATTTATCATTTTTCTTTTTGTAGTGCTCTTCAATCGTGAATTTTTTAACAGTAAAGAGGATATTTCTGTTTTTTTCACCTGCGTATCGCGACATTAGGCGTTTTGATCGATCTATTTTATTTGATCCACGTTAAAAGATTGATTTAGAGCATGTCCTGTATATCGACAGTAAGCACCGAGCTTCAGGTCTTGTTTTATTATACGCGTCAGAGTTCTAGCGGGAATCTTCATTTCTTGCTATAAGATTTTTTGCGTTCCTAATGGGGATTCGACGATTCCTGGCTTTAACAGAATTAACAGCGTTTGTAGTTCTAACAGCACGCGGCCGCCCCGATTTTCAGGGTGTCGACAGACGACGTGTTGTTCTATCTCTCGATAGTACTAGTAGTAGGCTGATACCATGCTTATAAAATGTCTGGAATATGACTCCATACACACTTTGGCCAAGGCAATAACTGCAATCCTATTTTCTTTCACACGCCATTCCCTATTGTAATTTGATAATGCACACAAATAAATATGTGAAATGGCGCAAAATCGAAAGAAGTTTTTAAAACAATATACTTGTTCCAAAGTCAAAATAATTAAAAAAAGAATAGTTTTTATATAACAGTATTTATGGCCAGTAGCCGTCTTCAATGAGACCGCTACAAAACTAGAAAAAATGCTTCACACACTAGACGGGGAATGTCAAAAAGTCGGCTATACATGAACACTACAAAAACAAGATTCTTATCCAATAGTATGTGCGAGCTAATCAGAGTAGACAGTAAACCTAACGAATATGTTAACAACTATGTATATATAGGAAAACAAGTATCTTTCGACAAGAACAGCAGTGAAAACGAAGGAAATTCTGAAAGGAAACTATAGCATACAACACAAGAAGATAATCATGGATTCAAATATACCTTGTCTGATATACACAAGTCAAACGTGGGTTTACAGCTAGAAAACAACAAGATAAATCATGTCTTGCTAGCATGCAATGGAAAGAAGCATCTTAAAGTTGAGGAGAATAAACAAAACTTACATATGAACTTCTGAGGCTTAAATGGAAATGAGCAGGTCATATCGCTAGAGTGCGGGATAAAAGGTGGACACTTGAATTAACAAAACGGATAGGTCCACCTACTGGAAAGGGATGTATGGGACGTCAAAAGAATAGATGGACAGATGACATTTCAGAACTAGCGGGGAAAAACTGGATGAATGTTGATCAAGACAAAGAGAAATCGAAAAAAAAAGGAGAAGCCTTTGCCATACAAAAACTAGACCACTAAAAAAATAATCTAACTTATATTTTTTTAAACTAATACAAATATTAAGGAATGTAAACTAACTACTTGTTGTGTGGATTAATTAATAAAGCTTTAATAATAATAATAATTTATGGCCAGACTAGTTAGATATACAGGTACATAAATGTAGGAACGTGTCATTCTCGGTCGAGTTGTAATTAGAAGGTTACCAATAACAAAAAAAATAAGCAAAATGTTTTTTTGTACTTATGGTATGGTTATATAAAAACAGAATCTAATCTAAAAGATAATTTGCTACAGGTATTGAAGTAAATTATCTTTTTGTACTTGGTTGTTGTCTTACGAGACACCTAAACCATAATAAACGTATAAGTATTGGTAGGTATATTATAAAAAATCGCGGGAAACGGTTGACGAAGATACTTGAATACATATATATATACATATTTCTTGAATATTCTACATCATCTTCAGTCTTCCTCGTTCCTACCACAACACAAAGCACCTACACAGTAGTACACTAAATACCTTGGAAGTTCTACTATAACAAGTTGTTAATCTTCTTTTATCCTTGTCTGTCGATAATAACGTCATCACTTATAGGTTATTACAACATCAGCTGATCCTGAGCTGATTTAGGCTCACCGGCGCGCGGCGATCGGCTCGCTCTTATTTATACAGTACACTATACTAAACACTTTGTCCCTTGAATAACCAAAACAACCTAGTCGTACAAACCATCCAAATATTTAATGTACATAGTTACTGATGTATACATAATAACATCGTTTTATTGGTCCGAGATGTGTATTAATAATTTATAAACTTAGTATAATATTCTAAGTGTCGTTATAATTCCATTTTATTATTTTGTTGCTATATGGTTATGTGTACGTGTTCTTTTTTTAATTAGATTTCTTTTCTTGTTTCGTTGAAATTAATAATTTATATTATTATCTACTTATAAAATTATCAAATATTAATCGCGTCATAAGCTGTACTACCTATTTAGATAAAGAAAAAATAGTAATTTATTTTGCAAAAGTATTTCTGAATACATATTACACATTGGCGATTTTCTAACTAAATTTAAAAAATGGTAATAACGGTGCATAAAAACATTGTGTCTGGACCAGAAGAGGAACCTATACCAGCGCATTTATCCTATGGACAGTTTCTATACGATAAATTTAAAAGTGGTGGAAATAAAACAGCTCTAGTAAGTTGTAAAGATTTTTTTTTAAATTAACAAAAATAGCATCTTTTATGTGACATGTGAGTGTAAAAAGGTGTATAATTATTTTTCAGGTGTGTGGTGAGACTGACAGATCTGTGACCTACAGAGATATTCTGCAGAAAAGTGTTAATTTAGCTGTAGCACTTCAAGGCCTTGGTCTGAAAAAGGGTGATGTTGTTTCACTCAGTTGTGAAAACCGCTTTGAGTTTACAGCAACATCCCTTGCTGTAATATTCTGTGGAGGAGTGCTATCTACTCTTAATGTTACATACTCACCAGGTATGGTATTGATGATTGTTATCTTAGCTGATCCACCCAACAAAATAGGTCATAAATTCTGTTTAACTGGGAAAATAAAATTATTTTATAGATTTCTAAAAATGAGACAATTTAGATTCTAAAAAATTTCAGGTGAGATAAGCCATATACTAGAAATAACAAAACCAAAGTTTATATTCACCTCACCGATAACAGCACAAAATATATATGACTGTAGTAAGGACCTGAAATATGTTCAAAAGCTTATCCTGTTTGGGGAATATGACGTTGTACCTGCACTGTTCTATGATGAATTAATTAAAAACCATGTCAATGTTGAGGACTTTACCCTAGTGGATGTTAATGGCGCTGAAGACACTGTGGCCATTATGTGTTCTTCAGGTACTACAGGATTGCCTAAAGGTGTGATGTTGACGCATGTTAACTTCCTAACACTATCATCTCATATGAGGTAAATATTTAATTACATGTTAAATTACATAAAGTTTTTGGAATTCAAGTTTTATATGTAACCATATAAAACACATATTATTTTATATATACTTTTTCAGATACTATTTAAATACATCTCAAGAAAGAAAGGGTCATATTGTCAAAAGAGGACTATCCTTAATACCATGGTTCCATGCTTATGGATTCATAACAACCCTGGCAGTTCTAGCACTGCATGTTGAAGTGGTATTCTTAATGAGATTTGAAGAGGAACAGTTTTTGGCAACTATAGAAAAGTATAAGGTATATTTAAAAACATATTAAGATTTCATATACAAACTATATTACTAAATTTATTTTCTTATGAAACTGAAAATATAAAATACAATTCCCATACACAAAACCTATAAGGTATAAATCTTGATCGACCTTTTAATGTATATTTTTTTTAGATAAACATGACAACAATAGTGCCACCATTAGCCGTGTTCTTAGCAAAACATCCTCTAGTCACTAATTATGACCTGAGATCACTCAACGAAGTGTGGTGTGGAGCGGCCCCACTTTCTAGAGAAATACAGATTGCTATCAGTGAGAGGTTTGATATTAATATTTTTTTCATTTATGAACAACATATACATATTGATTTACATTCAGTATTTAAATATGAAAATACCAATGGCAATAGTTCCAATGGTAAATGATATGTATGTATGTGTGGACTCAGTATCCGCACTTAGACTCTCAGTAGGTCCATTGTGCGTAAAGTCCTGGCTAACTAAGCCAGCCTAACTCCAAAAGCACAGAAGCCTCCTGGGTACTTCGCAGGCTTCACGGAGCGACCTCACTATTTCTGCACGTTGTTAAGCCACAGCCTCGCATTCTAGGACTAAGTGGGTAACTGATTCCTCTGTGCTGAAACAGCCTCTGCACAGGGGCTGTCCGTCGCACCTAATCCCTACCTTTTGACCACCGTTGATGTTGGAGTTCAGTAGATCTTTGAAGGGCTAAGGAAGTAGCGGATACGGAGCAGCAGGCCTCATCTCCGAACCTCTCCTCGCAAGCTCATCGGCAGCATCGTTGCCAGGAGATCCACTGTGTCCCTTAACCCACTGCAGGGTAACTCTGTTTGTCAGGGTTATTGCCTTCAGTGCATCGTGACATTCCAATATCGATTTACTGTTTGTCTTTTTGCTTACTAACGCCATCAGCACAGACGCACTTTCGGATACGAACTTAATACAAAAGTTATTAATTCTTAACCGCTGCACGGCTCTGGCTGCTTCGGTTAGAGCGACTCATTCGCATTGAAAGATCGAGCTGTATGTGCCCAAGGGTAGGTGTATGTTGATGTTGAGATCAAAAGAGTCTGTTCTCTGTTTTTGAGCCATCGGTATATATGCGCAGCTCATTCAGGGGTGATCTATCACATTTCTCTTCTCTCATTTGCACATGGTATCTTCTATTGAGCATGTTCTGATTTGCGATCCTATCACATGGAGCGGCTAGAGGTTGGTACTCTATCGCCTTGTTGAGAATCGCTGTGTGTGTGCTGTAGTGGTTTTTGCCTCATAGATCCAATACCATCAGCCTGACGGCAGCCAGTGCCGCCTCCTGCTGTATGTATAGGCCCAGGGGTATAACTTGCAGGGCTATCTCTGATGGTAAATGATATAATGAGTAATAGTATTATGGCTGCTAGTACAAATATAGAACCTACATTGCGATGTTTGTCACCGTCATCAGTCTCCATCACTTATATTCCTTCAAGTTGGTAACTGCATTCACATACTTGTATAATCATCTTAAATATTAAAGCTTTTCCACCAGTGCTTAGTTTACATTCCTTAATATTAGTTTATATAAAAGTCTCCTCCATATTTTTCCATTTATCTTTGTCTTGAGCTACATCCAGTTTTTCCCCATCTTTTCTTTTGTCGTCTTATACATCTCTTTCCAATAGGTCCAGTCCATTTTGTTATTTCTAGGGTCCGTCTTTTATCCCGCGCTCCTCATCATTTAGCTTATATAATTTAGCAATATGACCTGCCCATCTCCATTTAAATCCTTAGAGCGTGTACAAGTGCATATGTAAGTTTTGTTTTTTTACGAATGTCAACATTTCTTGTTTTATTTACTCTCCTCGACTTTAAGATGCTTCTTCTTTTCTTCTCTGCATGCTGGCAAGAAAGGATGACAGGGTTTTCTTGTTGTTTTCTTGCTGACGAACATTTATTTTTGCTTTTTTTTCCATTTGAATGGATGTGGGATTCAGCTTTAATAATTTAATAGCCGTAAGTATAGATCAGATAGAATATTGTATTAATTAGTTTTATAACTTATAGAACAGGTATAGACTTCATAAGACAAGGCTATGGGCTCACGGAAGTGACGATGGCGTGTTGTGTGGACGTCATAGGAAAAGCCAAGATTGGGTCATGCGGGACACCCGCGCCGGGAATGAAGATCAAGGTATTATATTAATTTGTGGTATATTCCAAACTTATATATATATTAAATCTCGGAGTGTCAACATTTACGATTAAAGACACTAGATGGCGTTGTCTGTCTAGCCATTTAGGCGTGTATCGGCTTGACTTATGTAAATGATATATTTGTATAAGGGAGCGATCAAGTATTACGTCACGCAATTTTTGTTGATTCTTGACGATTCGTTTTCTGTACCCATTAGTAAAAATAAAATATGTTTATTATGGAATATAAGATACAGGTATCACTTATTCCACGTCATTCAATTTGTACCGCAGACATCCCTACTCATCGGCAAAGAAGACAGAGGGTGTAGGCCGAGAGAAAAAGCTGGCGTAAAAAACACTCGGTACTCTTTTAAAATAGCAAATCATGAAACAACACTTATTTTAAAACAAATATCGCAATTTTATTAGAAGTAGCCTATCCAGAACTAGTCAGAGGCCCTTTTAACTAGATAATCGTTAACTTTATAGTAAGCCTTTTTACACAGCTTTTATTTAATACATTTATTAAAACGTTTCATGACCACCCTGTGTCTCTTTATACCTAAAAGTTAGTTATGTGGTGCAAAGTACCGAAAAGTCAAAAGTAATATAAACAATAACTCGCAATTCAATTCCCGCCTCTCATCGTAACGTCCCGGAGGTCCTGAGTTCAGTTCTGACAGCTGTTTACTTCAAAGCTCAAACATGTTGAACATATTTACAACGTAATTTTTTTTGTTTAAGAGTATCGTAGAATCAATAAATAAGATTAATAGTATTTAATAGAATTGTGATGTATGTAAGTGACGACACTGGCTATGGTTCAAAATTTAATCAAAGCTATTTCCTGTTTTCAAAGACGTCTTTTATTTACACATTAAAGGCCAGTTTTACTAAAATTTTACAGGCGTTAATTTTTGCACTTGTTAGTTAGTAGATTTATAATTTTTTTTTAACTTTCAGGTTATAGATATAGATTCCAACAAACCTTTAGGTCCAAATAAAGAGGGTGAGGTCTGGATCAAATCTCCTCTTCGAATGAAAGGTTACTTGGGAGATCCCGAGGCTGGTGATGCTCTGCTGGATAAGGAGGGTTACATCAGGACTGGAGATATTGGATACTATGATGAAGAAGGCTACATCTATATCGTGGATCGATTGAAGGAACTTATTAAATATAAAGGTTTTCAGGTACTGATATAAACATGTGACTAATTGAGACACAGACATTTATTATAAGAGACCTTTATTTTTTTTTTAAATCAACTCGAAAAAAGTCCTTGCGCTCTTGGATCTTTTTACATTGTTAAGAATATCTAAAAAAATCTTTATTTTGAAACATTTAGATCTCAGTCTTAGATTCCTCTCTTTTTATCTAAATGTCACTTATTAACCAGGTGGCTCCGGCTGAGCTAGAAGCCTTATTGCTACGCATGGAGGGTATAGCAGATTGTGGAGTAGTTGGACTCCCAGATGAAGTAGCTGGAGAGTTGCCCATCGCCTTTGTGCTCTTACAACCCGGAGCCAAGCTGACAGAAACCCAGATCACCGAATACGTCGCGTCAAAGGTATACATACATACATACATACATTATTCTAAAAGGATCTTCATAACTTTGCATAAATCAATGTCGAGTCGAAATTCAATGGTAGCTAGTGGCTAATCCCAGAAAATGTATGAAAACACAATCTTTTTGTAGTGTTATACACTGTATATATTTTATTATGTAAGTAATACACGGCCAATCAAAAAGAAAATATTGATACTTAATATTTATAAATAAATTAATGTATTTAATTTCAAACTGAAACACTTATGAACATTAGAAAAAAGTTAAATTAATCGTAAATTTACATTTACTACCTGTTCGCAAGTCAAGGGCGTGGAGCGGGCAAGAAACTTTCCGCCACGCTTTGTAATCGCTAAGTTTTGCGTCACTTAAATTGTTTGAACTGGAGCAAATCAATCCCAAGGATTAGGGTCATTTAAGTATTTATAAAAAGCTTTATTGATTACGTATATATTGAATTTATTAAGTGATAATTTTCTAATTTCCCTTGGGAGTTTGTTATAAAAACGAATACAATTTCCATATAAGGAGTGGTTTATCTTCTGGAGCCAAATTACACATTATTACATTACTTCATACACTCTAAATTAGTTCTATTTCGAGTATTATACTGTTGAAAGTCGCCATTTGTTCCACCAGTCATTCTAAGACAAAGACAGATTTCTTTCTAATTGTAACAACATTTGCAATATAATAACTTTTTAAAGATAGTTCTGTTCCCAGATTTAACTTTTTTTTGGTTACAATTATAAGGCATGCTTAAGGCTTTATGAATTATACATTAAGTAAATAATGCTTTATTTGTATAATACATAAGACTAAGCAACAAGTATCACATATTATTATCTTAATAAACCGATAAAGAGTAGATAATGTATCTGGATATAGGTATTGTATTTGTGATTATATCTACATATTGGATCTCAATGTTTAATATCACACCATATCTTTATCGATTGCTCATATTTCGTCACGATTTACTATTTATTTCACATTTCATTTGATAAATTTCATGTTATGTATGTAGGTAGTCGAGTCAGGGTGACTATTATATTATTTCAATTTTTTTGTAGGTATCGCCGGCGAAACGTTTGCGTGGCGGAGTTATATTTGTCGACGAAATACCTAAAAATCCGTCCGGGAAGATATTGAGACGAGAATTGAGGAAGCAATTACAGTCTGATAAAAAGAGCAAACTATAGTGTCATAAAATATGACCTACACAATTGTTACATATATTCAGAAAAAATGTGAATGTGGTGTGAATTAACATCGTAATATATTTATATTGAAATAAAACTATTGAATCTATATACAAACAATATATTTCTCCAAAAAATAATTCAATAAATATTAAGCAGAAAGCTTATCTTTCAACTCTTGTGGTATTCTCTGAATTGCATAGCTATGTAATTCATCATTGACAGCTGCAAGCACACCAGTTTTGTTTGGTCTTGATTCAGATGCTCCATATTTATAGAAATTACCAAGTATATCAGTCAACTTTCCCCCTGCTGCATTAAGGACAGCCTCAGGCGCACATGTATCCCATTTCTTACATCCGGGGCTAGCAAACACATAAATAGATGCTTTTCCTTCCAATAATTGTAACACCTGAAAAACCAGGAAATTGAATTTAATGATGTCTATAAAATGTAATTCATAAGCTTCAGTAGATGAAGTAAATTAGCTTGAGATAAGAAGTTATTTTAACTAACAAAAATTTCAAATGAGGGTGATTGTATTTGCATTAGCAAGTAAACGCAATTACCTTGTATCCTGCTCCACCAACTCTAAGAACTTGTGCCGCTTTCATAACTTGGAGTGCATTTTCAACAACAGGATTTGAATGGCTTCTTGTAGTTGTAATGATCAAAGATTCTGGAGGGTTTCCAGGAGTAAATCCACCAACACCTACATCCTTTAACCCCCAAATAGTGCGGCCCAATTTATTTTCACTTCCAACAGCCTTAAAATAGGGCTGATGAATAACACCTGCTATTGGTTTCTCATTTACAGAAATACCAATCAGAACAGTCACATGTTCAAGAAAACCTAAAACAAATAAGAAAATATTAATATATATGAATACACTTACATTCTTATTATGCATGCCATATCATACAAAGCCATAAATTTATTATACCAATAGTTTTTAGTCGAGATCATGCACCAAACATTAGCATTCCGAAGTATTTGTTAATTTACATAGATGTGGTGTTATTTAAAACATTTATATACATTCTACATTAAGAAACCATGATAACACTACCTAGACTAGTAATTGTAAATGCTTTTCCATTTACCATATTTTGAGTGTAGTAAACTTAAATACCATTTCATACTAATAAATGGATGAGTTAAGTACATTTTCCACCTTTCCCAAGGATCTCTCTTCAACATTAGAGCACCTAAAATGTTTTGTGTGAAATATATAGTTTCTTTTTCATTATTTTAAAGTTAAAATATTATAAAAATATACCAAAGCAAATAACTATCCCTAATGGGCCTTATTTATCAAATTAGTTACCTTGTGTGTATTCAGCAGTTCCATCAAGAGGATCAACCCAAACTACTATATCTTCTTCCTTTATTCCTTTCAAACTAGCTGGACACTCCAAGTTTAATATTTCCTTGTCAGCATCTGTTTCCAGGAACTCATGTGAGGACTGAATCTGAAAAAAAATTCATTTGGGTAATTATTTGTAATACAATCCTTGGAAACTTGATAATACTGTAATGCAGTAGATAATTACCTCATTTCCATCTTCTTCACCAATTATTCTTACTTTAGGATACTGCTCAGAAAGAGAGGCAATAATACATCTCTGAGCAGAGCGATCAGCTTCTGTTTGATAGTCATCTTTACCCTAAAAAAATTAAAACTTATAACCTTCGTCAAAGCATAAAAATTAAAGCAGACACGTCTAAATATTTTACCTTTTCCACAATGCCAAGTTCGCCTTTACTCATTATATCTCTAACAATTTTACCAGCTCTGTTGGCAACAGAAACTGATGAAGCTAACAATCTCACTATAAGTGGAGCGGTTTGCGACATTTTCACAATAAACTATAACAAATAACTCAAAAAGGTCAGAAAAGGTTACAGCTGGATGAAATATACAAACTGTAAAAAGTGCAGTAGTCGTGGTCACCGTGATGTTAAGTGTTAACTAAAATTTTATTAGACTTGTTTGCTATTAAATTGTAGTCTTTTCGGTCGCTCGCTGTCACCACAATGTCAATGCCACTAACATAGAGTACGCTATAAGTATATGTAGAATGGTAGCAGTCACGTCACATTTAGTATTTATTATCTTACTACAACGTAGTTTTACTTTAAAACTTCTCTTTGTAAAGCTATTATTAATAATAAACATTGCTAGTATAATATTACAGTATTTGATAATAAACATTGTAGTCTTGAACTAGACTCTGCGTAAAGCTCTCTGCAAATTCCCGACAAAACTACACGAAACTTCTAAAAACTACCGAATACCGGAGTGTAGAGAATAATCATCTATATTCGTGTATCTTATAGATAATGTTATAGTAGTGGAGCCCACGATGCTTAATAGGGATTTATTTGAGGGTAGTAGAGACCTATTGAGATGTGAAGCTTAGATAATAAAAAGAAAAAAATGTTATATAATGTATATTGAATAGCTTTTCATCGGTGGGGGAGCAGCTATAGATATTCTAAAATGTAAAAAAAAAACTGTGCCATGGATATACTCGAGCGAGTCAGACATTGATAGCATTCATGTCCTACGTAATTTTATTAATATACGTATGTTAATCTGAATGTTTGCATGATGGGGGTGGTCGTATGTTAGGGTTGAAAATGAAAAAAAAATAATCGAATGCGTCTCATTTATTAATCCGACGATTTGGTTCTGACGCAAACTCGCGGATCGTCGTGGATCAAACGCAACTAGCAGGGCCTTAGACTTGAACCCTGCGGAGTTATCATTTATTTTGCGTTTTTAAAAGAAAGTAAGCCTCTACCGAAAAGGCGCATTTAATAGGTATTCTGAACAGGTATTATACATGGCAATGAGTGGCTCTAATTTATTTCTAGGACGAAAATACCGATTCGGACTTATGATTAATTACACGTAACCTGTGACCAGTATTGTGAATCGAACTAGATTCAAACGTTTACAGATACTTGCTGCGAGGAGAGAGTGCGAGTGAGACTCCTCAACAGTAAGCAGAAATGCATTACCTGTATGGCTTTTGCGGCGGCAATACCCGGGAAGATTTGCATCGCCCGATTTAAATCCATTAGTTTTTTTCTTTGGATCTATTTTATAATTTATGAAAGAGAGAACAATATCGAACAAGGCAATTACGACAAAAACTCCAATTTGCTAAGGTGCAAGTTATTAACAATAGACGTGCATTCCGTAGGTTGCGTGGAAATTTTATTAGACGATGCAGATTAAGTATTATTGTCAGAGGCAGGCTTTTGAGCATTTATTATAAAATGTTTTGTTTTATTTTAACAATTATTACATAATCTTTGTTTTGTTGAAAGGAAATTAGAGCCACTGATGGCCATGTCTAATACCTTTTTAGAATCCCTATCCTCCCTCCCCTTTCTTTACGTCACTTGCAAATTGTCAAATTAGTGAATAATACACTTTTTGACATGTAATTAACTCGCCCTACTTAAATCTAACGCGCTCGAGAATATCTGATGATTATTTTTTTTACAAATATGATGCTTTATCCTTGACGGGCGGCCATATATTTGGCGGAGGTACTTCACTGGGTACAAGATAGCCTCCTGTATATTAATCTGCCGCGTTGTAGTACTCTCGAAATCGGTATATAAACAACAAGGTAATTAAAACCAGTGATATCTTATGTAAAAATCCACTTTATTTCGTAGAACAATAATATATATTTATTTACGATAGCCCAAGAGTTTGGTTAAACACGTTTATAACAGAACCCTCTCTAACTTCTAATAGTGACCCCGATCTCAATAAAGAACTTTTGTACCACGCGATCTCAAGCAACCACGCGGTCGTAGAGAACGAGAGAAATTACTCCATATTAGAGCTAAGTGACATTCCCTGTGTAACTTAAACATATAACGTTTCATTTTTAAAACATATAAAAAATCTGCACATAAAACTGATCTTTTCAACTTAATATGCACAATGCATGTAATGGAATGATTATCCGTGCCACCGAGCACCGAGATAATAATTTCTAAAAAATTATATAAAAACTGTATTAAAACTAAGCTAAGGCACATTTCAACAATACATTCTTATGCTAAACAATCGATTCATATTTTACACATTTTAAATAGCAAACCCAAAAACATTATTCTTGATTCCTCTCTATGATTAATAAAAAAATCTAATATAAAATTAATCCGAACCCTTCGTAATACATTGTTTTATTTATTTGACAAACTTCTTTTAAAAGTTATAACAGGACTCGCTCAATAATTTGCTTTTGTAAAAATAAATATAACTATATTAATATTACGTTCTTTTTATATATATATTGTCTGAAATGGCAAGGATTTTCACACATTGTCACTGACTTGCTGCAGTATGTGCATAATAACCTGATCGATGGTGTGTGTGCCGAGCATTTTAGCAATATTCTTGTCTTCAACCACGTAGATAAACAGATGCTTCGTGTTTTCCCGCAGGCACTGAACTCGAGACCACTTTTCGCGATCGGCCGGGCGTGCCCCACAGTTTTCTATCACCTTCTCTAATATCTATAACAGTTTAATGAATTCTTAAGTTTTTTTATATAATTGGGGGGGAAAACAAGCATACAGGACGTTCAAAAAAGGGCAGTCACGGCAACCCAAAAGAGCCATCTTTAGTGGGTGTGTTGCCGGCTTTTGAGGGAGGACTACACTTGCCAATAGATGGAATAGATTGAGGTCATATCTCAAAGGGAAAATGCCTTGAAAAACGAACTGCGGAAGACTTCCAGCCATCAAGATAATGCTGATTAAATTTTGAATTGATACGGCTCTTACGGTGTTGTAACGAGGCAGGAGGGATCTACCCAAACGATTCTTCAGAACGCTCACCTTAGTACATTGTTTGAAATGTCTCTGCGTAGAGAGGGAGAATTGGGGATTGACAATTCGACGAGCCCTTCGCTGAATTTGGTCAAAAGGAAGCTGGTATTCGGGAGCACCGGCCCAGAGATGTGAGCACTATTCTATATGAGTTCGTCCTCGAGCCTCGTAGAGCTGCCTACGTTTGTACCTCGAGTGAAAATATTGCTTAGCCATACCCGAAACACACCGTTTCAGAAGTCAGTTTGGCTTCTTCTTCCAGATGATTGCGTAATTGGACCTCTTTCGATATGCCGACCCCAAGCATACTGAGGCTGCGTGAAGTACTAAGGAGAGCGCTTTCAAATTTAAGACACGACAAAAAGATCTTTGTTGGCAGAAAACGAACAAACGTAACTCTTTGTAGGGTTAATCTTCACAAGATTTTGCTACTACCCACACAGAAACGTTTCAATTTGCAAAAAAAATGTTTACCGAGGGATATATAATATTATTAATTGTTGTAATACATCCCTCGGTCTCCAGACTCCTATATCTGTCGTTGATCATTTTTCATCATCGTTTTGTATGACAAGAATAATAATAAGAAATAAAAAAATAACTTACATCTTCAATAGGCTTATCTGGCCAACCGAATGCCTCGAGCAACTCTTGATCAATAAGTTTGGACAGCAGCTCTTTGAGATTTTCAACTAATTCCTCTTCACTCAGCAGTGTGTTTGGTTCATTCTGTAACATTTGTGATATATGGGATAATTGTATCATTAAAAAGATTTATTATAATATTGAAAAAAAAATATATTTCTATAAATAATTGGCCAACTATTGTGGTCAGATTTTTCACACCTTCGGTATTTCAATCTCCATTTGATCGTTTATATCCTGCAGCCCTCCGTACAGTACCCCAGTGCCGTAGTCCTCGATGATGCGGTCAGACTCAGCATCTAACATGTTCAGGATCGCATCCAGCTCGGACTTCGACACGCGGGGCGTGGTCACACGAGGCGTAGTGACGTAAGACCCCTGGTTATATTAATCATATATATATTATACGTGTTCCAGGCTAAACGGGTAGATTCAGACCAGAACATCTAGAAAAATTATTTACGGAGGCGTTAATAACATTAATAAAATCTATTACATAAGGAAAAGAAAAAAATAGCAAAATACCCAAAAATCATGAGTGTCTCTGGCTGATCACCAACTTGTCAGTAATCAAAAATGATCAAGAGAGGCAAGCAAGGGGGCAAAGCAACGGACAATACTTACGAGCACACTCCGTACATGCATCAAGCGCTGCATGAAGACGTCCGCGTGGTGCTTCCTCACGTGTCGAAGTAAATGCTCACCCCTGACGTACGCCCTCGCGTTCACGCAGTACATGCAGCGACGGGGACGGTCCAGAGCGTGCGTCGGCACGTGGCGACGCATGTTGATTTCCTTCTCAAAGGGTTTGCCGCACACCTCGCACTTGAACGCTAAAGACAAAATTACAGTTTGTGCTTTTTAATTATATAATAATGTTAGACTAATAAAAGCCGACCGAATCACGTGTGTATGTCACTGAAGTCCTGTTAAACGGCTGGACCGATTTTTGTATGCGTTTGAGCGGCGACCTGGATGTCTAAGATTCTCAAATCAGTCCGGCAGATGGCCCTGCTTTCATACTTTGTTAATATCTTAATCGCTTGAAATGTCATGCAGGAAAACGTCCGTCGGATCCGCTAGTTATTTGTAGAATGCAATTTTGAATATGTAGAAAAGATACTACAGATGTTGAGTGAAAACTATATGCCGATGAAAATCAGTATATTCAAATAGTAAGCGCAAAAAGTTTCTTTATAAAGTTGAGCATATTTTTTAATAAATTAAATAAGTACCTTGGAGGTGTTCTTTTATATGAATGGATTGATGTTCTTCATCTTCAAATTTTTTTTCAGTGCAGTCTTCGAACGGGCATGAAAGATCATTTGGATCATGCTGTCCCTCGTGAATTGTCGCCCTTTAATAAACATAATTAATATATGAATTTTGCAAAGTTGGAAAGTCTCAGATTAACAGCTATATAAATTTTTCAAATAAGCAATATTCAATTTTTACCGACTCATGGAATATGTGATACAAATGTCAAGTTGTACAAAGATATATACAAATGAAAGAAACTTACTCTTCCCTGGTCTTGAAGCGTTTTGAGCAAATATTGCAAACAAATTCCATATGTTGATTAAGGTGCCTCAAAAGCTGGGCTTTCTGTATAAACGAGTTGGAACAGATACTGCACTTGTAGGGTTTATCCTCGACGTGTGTCAACGTATGTCGGCGCATCACCTCAATCGTGTATGTGCTGTAGCCACACTGCAAATGCCAGTTTATAGGAAAGTATAATAATTAAAAAGAACTTAAACGAAAAAGCTAATATGGAAGTATATATACAAAGAAATGTCTCCAGAAAACCTTTAACCAGAAAAGTTAGCCAAAAGTGGTAATCGACAACTAGTCCTTAGCTTTAAAAAACTTACCATTAATCAACATCCACAGCAGCAAATAAAACGTAAAGGCTAATCAATATCAAGTAGAGTAAATGTAAGGCTGTATAAAAAATGTTTTTAAGTAAGTATAAAAATCACAAAAAGACCACTCACCACTTCACAAGCATATTTCTTATCACCATGAATCTCAAGATGCTTTGTCAAAGAGCCTCTAGACTTTGTTAACTTCCCACAGTGATCACATTCATATTGTAAAGGCTTAGCTAAAAGAAGATGGGTAGTTTCATTATTTATGGTCCAAGTTTATATTGTATATCTACATTACTATTAGTGTATAATTTAAAGGTTTTAAAAATATATACCTATAAATTTAACTTACGTAAATGCATTCTTTGTGAGTGAAGAATTAGTTTTGAGAAATTCTTTGTAGAAAAATCACACATCTTGCACTGAAATCTTTTGTTCATGATATGTTGTAGCCGAAGGTGTACCAAAAGATTATCTTTCCTTGAAAATTTTGCAGAACATATCTAGAAATTATAAGTTTATAAGTACAAATATATATATATATATATATAAATATCTTTGGTAACATTATTGAATATATACCATATTTAAAGATTTATTTAGGTGGTCTACAACAGATTACCAAATATTCAGCCAATGGCACCCAGCCTCTTTAATATGTTTTACTTACACCGCAAGAAAATTCCCGAAGCTTTCGGCCATCACAACCTTTTTGCAACATGTGACGAGTTACATGTGCTCTTCGTACAAAAGTCTGAGTACAGAACTGACATGAATATGTGCCTGAGTTATGTTTCTTGTCTAAATGATCTTGTAAAATTTCTTTATTTGGGCAAATGACAGAGCAGTGTTCACAGCAAACCCCATCAGGACCTTCATAATGCTCATTTTCAACATGTTTTTTATAGCTCTTCTTAAAAACAAATACTTTAGTGCATTTGGGACAGTGTAATTTAGGCTGAAACAAATATAAACAGCTCTTTCAGTTTAACTTTGATTAAACTAGAACTAAATTTCTATATTATAAATTTAAAAAGTTATAAATCATATGAACAATCATCAATTATTAGATGTGTGTGACTAGTTGCAGAGTTAAAAATATCATTGTCTATTACTTTCCAATTATACACATTGACTCCCAACTAAAATAATATCAAGAAGTAAAAATAACAATAAGTTGTCATAATTTTTCCTATGTAATATATAAATAAATAAATGATTTCAGGTTGTATTCGATATTAGATAGAAGTTTTGTATTAATTTGTTCCTTAACTTATTTTTTAATTCTTCACGTAATATTTCCTACCTTCTCTTCGTGTAAAGTATCATTCCCACAGCTATTGACATGCGCAATCAAATATTGCCTCTTCTTAAAGGATTTCTTACAATAGGAGCAAATATATTCCATAACTTCTTTGCTCAGATTTTCTGACACTTCGATGTCTTTCTCAAAAACTAAATTTTTCCTTGAGTTTAATGGCTGAGATAATTTATGACGTGGCCGTCCTCTTTTGCGTTTAGGAGGCATTTTTTTAGAAAAATATAAAAGCACTCCTAAAATAACTTGATATTCTATTTGAACAAACTTACACTTTAGTCTTTGATAATACTTTCATTCAGGCGCTATTTGCTTAATTATAGCCATGCTATACTATCCTTGCTTAAAATTTTAAATGGAGTAACCGCACAGAGTATATATTATAATAGTATGATAGAGTTAACAGACTAGAGAGGTATGGCTAACGACTGTGACACGACGATCAAAATCGAAAGACGACAACGCTAGCTAATAGCTATTTGGCTCTTAACGTCAATGAGTTACATTTAAGAGAGAATGAGACGGCTAATTTTCACTAATGTTTTTGTTTGCATGGTGGTGCGAACCTTATTGAAAAATTGTTAGGCTGTAATTATTACAAGGATTACTCTTTATCTTAATAATCTTATCTAACATATCTTATTCTGAGTTGATGTTTAAGGTGAAGTATTTGGTACATGTTTCCGTTTCCATGGTGATCGAGATTGTAAACAAACAATACTTTAGTGCCGTACTTAACCGTATTAACTAGTGTAAATAAATACTTATGTAACATTTTTGCTTTTATTAAAATACTTACAAAATAATAATCAGTGCTCAGTGATAGCTAGAATAACATGAATCATGGAAAAAGAATTAGATTTAAGCATTATAAAAGCTACTCAATTGTCTCTTGGAAAATACGTAAAACGTCCTCCACTATCCGATAAACTATTAAAAAAACCACCCTTTCGTTTCTTACACGATATTGTGACTTCAGTAAGTACTACATACAAAATATAACCTTTGTAATAATTACTTCCATCATTTATTTCTTCATGTTTCCTTTTTACGGAAGCTTCTAGAATTTGAACTTTTATTTAATGTGTAAATATGGACACTTAAGTTTTCACAAGATTAGAATTTTAATAGTTGAATTTAAAATTATTCACAGGTATTAAAATCAACAGGATTTTTTGAAGGTTTATTTGAAGACCATGAACTTAAATCTGACAATGTTAAAGACCGAGAAGCAAAAATTACTTTTTTGAATAAAGTTATTTATGTAATCAGTAAGTGTTTTTGACATAAGTAAGTAAGCATTAAGTCAGTAAGTCAAACGATTATTTCTGTTTTTAAGGTAAAACTGTTGGTAAAGAATTGAACGTAAAGCCTTCAAAGATAGTTGCTGGACAAGAACCTGAAAAAACAAATGAGCTATTGCAATGCTTGGCAGAAGCTTTAGATAAAAAACTTACATCAGAAGATGCTGTCAGAAGTTCTCGAGAAGCCACTACATCAAAAGATACTGTCAGAAGTTCTCGAAAAGCCACTGATGACAAAAAAAATGTTTCTAAAGAGAAAGAAATATCTAAGTCAAAAACAAAAACCGAGAAAAATGGGACCACATCTAATAAACGTATTAAAATAAAAGAAAATAATACAAAACAAAAACCAGATTCATCTAAAAACATTTCACAACAAATCTTAACCGATGCTAAAGATGTCAAGGGAAAGAAACATAAAGTTTTGCATGACAATAATATCAAAGAGAATATTAATGAAATAGTTCCGCGCAACGATAATCATTATAATATTAGTCCTTTTAAAGAAACTCTGCCTTTAGCCGAAACTCTACAAAATGATAATATAGATGCAATTAGTGATAAAAATAGCAGCAATGAGGGGCAAGAAAACGTTAATAGTGAATTCATAGAATTTCCAGAATCTGATATTTCTATCTACCCTAAGACCAAAAAAGAAATTCAATCGGGAGAAAATGGCGTTAATAGTAATAATTATGAGCCTGTTAATCCCGAAAAAAATGAAGTTGAGAAAATATCAGATCGTAGTTTTAATGAAAATTCAGGAGTCACAGATTATTCTGATATAAAAGGCAAAGGGGAACCAGAAAGTTATAAAAATATGGAAATTTCTAATTCCAGTATAGAAAATTATATTACCAGTAATAGACCTTCTAGTGTCAGACCTTCATCGACCCGTCCAGGTGCACCTAAAGTGCGTGATAAACAAGATTACAGGAATCTACCAGATGCTGAAAACATTGTTATTGGAAAAGTTAATATTATTTCAGAAAATATACTGCAGGAAGAGGTAGTTATAAAAGTGTTACATTTACTCTGCTGATTTTCTACACCTTTATTATTTAATTGGTTAAGCTATGACTTTATTATAGGACGAGGAATCTACATTGGTTATTGAAAATTATACTGATGATATAAAATCTCATCACACGCATGACTATGTCTTAGACCAACACGGACATTTAGTTCAACAGATTTTAGATTCACAAAAAGAATTTACTCAAGTTAATAAAACTGAAATTGTAAGTCTTGGTCATTTTATAAATACTTTTGCATTGCTTTACTTATATCGACTTAATACATGTTACATTTTTACCGTACAGGACTGGACAAGTGGATCACAGAAAACTAGAGATGATTTCAGTAGAGAGGTAGAACAAATACGTTTTAATGTTCAAGCTCTGTCTCGTGTCGCAAATCCATTGGGGAAAATTCTTGACCATATACAAGAAGACGTTGAAGTCATGCGCCAAGAATTGTCTCAGTGGTTACTGATTTTTAACGAAACGACAAAAAAGTTGTTAATACAGAAAGCGTTAGTATTTTTATACATTCATATACCTATTAATGACTTAGGATTAATAGGTTAACGTTTACCTAGATTTTGTAATACAATTTCATTTCATTTTTCAGATTGAATGAGGAGATAATAGCGCCGCTACGCATAAAGACAACACAGTTGGACATGGACATTTCAGAAAAATATAAAAAAATTGACAATATGAAAATAATTGTTTATAAAAATAATACAAAAATTGACAAGTTGCTAGCGAATGAGCATATTAAATAAAGTACTAAAATAATGAAATAAAATAATTATAACAATTGAAATTGTTGATATACACTTAATAGTTGAGGTACACTTTAGACAAATATGATACAAATATGATACGTTATCTTAAATAATTTTATTTTAATAATAATTTATATCTAATGCAAGTTATTATTTATGATTTTTAATTTTTATATTGTTAAAGACACCGAAACTTGTATTATAACAGCTTTAAGGGTTTTTTTTTCATTATCTTATGATAAAACTATTAAATATTTAGTAGGTCTAGGTATCTTATATTATTATGAACATATGAACTGTGTGGGTGTGTTTCAAAAGACACATATTTCATGCATAGTTAAACACCCAGTTCCGGATACGAACTCACCGGTACTCGAGGTGATGAGAACTTAGAGAAACTGATCGTGGTCGCTGACACAAACTTCAAAAAGATCACGTGGCCCTTTAGTTTCCAGATAGATCTATCAAGTGAAAGACTCGTCGTCTTCAAACCTGTAATAAGAGAGGCGCTGGACAGACAAACAGATAGTTCGCCCCAGATATTTCTTTGTCCTCGTTGCTTAGTCATGAGCTACCGACTGAAGAGAGTTAATTAAAATCTATATGATATTCTGAACATCCTTATTGGTGTAGTAAAAAAGGATAAACCTGACTAAGAACGCACCAACAATATCGCATGGCAAGCCACGTTATGTCGTAGAAGAAACAAATCCGGCGATTCCGATTCCGATTCCGAAACTATACATTTCTCTTAGACGCGTAAATGAAGAAAAAAAAATGCGGTTCTCACTATATTCGACTTTTGTAATTGTACATTTTTCAATTGTGTTCTACGTTGTACACAATACACAGTTTGAAAGTCTCTCGTAATGGAGCGTTGGAACTTCTTCCTCGTCGAAACTCAACGAAAGGAGTGCGTCATACTATTTATGTACATCGATGTTTATTTTAGATCGCAGTTTTCCATTAATATTAATTTTATATAAAATTTAAATAGTGGGAAATTTCTGTCATTAAAAATGGGATCTCTCAAGAAAAAGAGCTATAATTTCTGGTCATCTCAGACGAATCTTGAAAATACCTGTAAGGGGGTAGCCCTTATAACTAACTATGGAACTTTTTGTCATAAATTGTTGTTTTTAAATAATATGCTCAGTTATGCTGTGCACCGTGTGCACTGGAATTGTGGTCTGTGTACTGTTGTTGTTAGTTTATACTCATACTCTAGTCTAGTCTGAACTCTACTCCTTCATCTGTGCTGTTGTTTTTCATTACTTTGCAATCACGTATCATTGGTATATTATTTAAAGATATTAATGTCCACACTATTTTAGATATGTGATATATTTGTTATTGCATTATTATGATTTAAACCTGATTATACTTCTCAAGTTAATGTGATATAGTAAATATTGAAATAGCATTTTATCAGTATAAATCAAAAAATACTATGGGTAGCTTAGATAAAGGTGTTTTGACGGGATTTATATGCAGATTGTGTTCAGAAATGCATCGTGTAGTGCTTCATATATATGGAGAGGAAGGCATACGATTATGCATTTCCGAAAAAATTAATCGATATCTGTCAATAAACGTTAGTAGACGTTTTATATAATTTATTTACTTTAAAATATGTTAATTACTAGTGACTTGAATTGTTTTTATTTTAGGTATCTCGTTCAGATCCTTTACCTAAAACAATATGCAAGAATTGCTTGGAACGTTTAGAGAACCAACATAGACTTGTCATGCGTATCGAACAAGCAGCAAATATGCTTAAAGGCCAGAGAAGGGCCAGAGTTAGCAGAGGCTGCTATGTGAGTGTCTGTGATGAGTCAAATGACCCCTCTCACTCTCCACCTTCAGAGTAGGTCCCTATATCTCTTATATTATCAGACTTTATATTTTATTCTAAACAGGAATGTAGATATTTGAAGATAAAGAACTTTAAATTATTGTAAAAAAATTACTAATGATTATTTTTTCAATTACATGTTATTGTTATCTACTTCTTATTAAGTTATGTGTATGTTACAAAGGTTTTTCATTTCTTTTAATGACTAGGTGATATAAAGTAGGCAATATGAATGGCTTTTCAATCTTATACAGAATAAGTAAGTAAAAATAATTATATCCCATGCACCATAAGCGATAATTACAAGACTTATAACAGTACAGAAGAGAGTTATTACATAAAGATACTATAATTTTATGTTGCTGGCCAATATGTTAATTTTCCACATAAGTATACAGCAGTAGAGGACTGCATTTAAAAAGGCAGCCGTATAGTTAAACTATAAGATAATAAAATTGAGTAGGAATAATAATGAATAAAACCAAGGATAATGTCATAAACACATCTCTGTAAACAGTGAATAACAAGAAAAATGCTGAACAGGTAATAATCATAACTATCAGTAAACACAGCTGGAGGAGACCAATACCCAAGATGGGTTTAGAACCATATACTAAATACCTAACTTCATGCTGAACTTTACTTATACTTTTGTACATTGTAGTTTATATAATTTTTTATTCAAATCCATTTGTAAATATCTGTTTTTTCATATAAGGTTGGATATATTCTTTTTTTTAAACTATGAAATTAAACCATTCTAATAATGTATTATTAAATTAATTGAAAGCCAGCGTTTAGTATAAGTTACATTAATCATTGATATAAGCTATTTTGTGCGATATTAAGTATTAGGTATAAATATGATTTTACTATAATTAGGATATTCAGATGCATGAATATAATGAAATAAAAACTACGAAATCAATCGATTTTTTTCTTTAATAATTAAAAATTTGATAATTCATCCAATATTGTTTTACATTTGTCTCTCAGTATTTTAATTGATTCAGTGAAGATTACATGAGGTGCCATTGCTCCAACAGACTCAACATTGACTGAAAAAGAAAATAGTAATAACTAAATATAATAGGGGCAATTAATAAGGTCAAAAAACTTTAAAATATTGTAGTATCAAGTATTGTGAAAAATACCATACCAATTTTTATTTTTAACTAAAAATTTGCTTATAAAAGCCAATTAAGTAGTAATAACTATATTTAAAGTTTAATACTTACATATGAAATGATCCCTAATTCTGCTTAATATTACAGAATTTTTAATAGAGTCATATCTGTACACATTTCTACTACAACTATCATATCGAGCATCCTTTACAAATGCACAACCATTAGAATCAATTCCTATCACTCCAGGTGAAAAACAACTTTGTAGTAGTGTTGCATCGCCACCATTCACCTCCTGTGTTAAGGTTATTTCTGGAAGAAGTCTGTAGGTTGCTGTAGCTAAAAAAAAGTTCAGGTCTATTCATTTTTAACATTTTCATAATTTAATTATGATTTCTGTTTTTAAATTTTATTAATTTAACAGATCTATCCTATCAAATTAGCAGGGATTTATTTTTATATTATGATCAACTACCAAATAGTTTGTAATAAATAAAATAGATATAATGACTTATTCCTATCATAGTATCAGACATTGAGCTGAAAGTAATGATTTTACATTGTATGTGCATATGTAGTTTTTGTATGTTCATATGTTAAGTTGAAGGGTTGTAGTCTTTTACTCCTGCGGTGACTAGCCATATTAGGAGAGGTGGAGGGGAAAAAATTTGATGACAATGGCACAAAATAAATTAGGGTGGAGGAGGCCTTCTCCCAGACAGGGGCAGCATCTTAGTTAAAACTGTAAAATTATCATTTTTTTTATCAAACGTATGTCTTAGATATGGAATAAAGGCTTATTATTATTATTCTTCATAGCTAAAACTTATTAAAATTACTGAAAACAATGTGGGAAACGACTAGTATTTAGAATAGATACATAGGCTGCATTTCATATATCTACTTACAAAGCAGCAATACTACTAATTAAGTGAGTGATTGATTACTATACTATACTAAATAATTAAATTAGTAAAAGAAATGCAACTATGGGGTGTGCAATTAGTTAATGAAAGGACCATTGATTAATTAAGATAAAAGATACACATAATGAGCCAAGAAAACTGAAGATAAAACATAGTATAACTGTAGATGGCGACATAGTTTTTTAAAACAATGGTTTTCATATTTAAAAAAATATATATATTCATTACAATAAATATCTATAAACAATAAAATAATGTCAGTCTTTTTCTTCTGTTCCCAGCAGGTTGATGATTATAGAAAAATAATGAAATTACTAACCAACTGGAGAGAACTTAGCGTGATCCCTTCCAATTCCTTTAATCGCAACAAGATTAAGATCTAACTCATGGCCTGGTCTCATTTTTGATATCAATATATCCCCATGTACAGGCCCAACATCATTGTCTTTGTGAACAGAACCTTGATTTCCTATAGAAAGCCATTTCATTTGTGATGAATATACTAAAACAAATAACAAATACTTAGTTGTTATACTGATGTAATTTGTCTATATAAAGATAAATATGTCTATAAAGCTTTAGATAAATTTTACCACTATGATTTTCATATAAATCTTCGGGCCTGAATGAATCTTTTGTTTGTGTCTTATTGAGAGTGCATTTTACTTTCAATGAAAATTCTAATGTATCAAACTCAGTCCCCTCAGTTGCACCTAGAATGAAAGCAAAAATATCAAATATTAAACCTTGTGTGAACATGCATTCATTAATAATAAAACAACAAATTACCTTCAGGACGATATTCAAATAATCTTGGGTCAGCTTTTAGAGGTATTAAGCCTAATCTATGGGCTAATATTTCATCTTGAATTATTGATGTGTTATTTTTAATCATCACTTTTTCTATAGCCATACTAGGCACTTCGCTTAGCATAATTCTACGGAAAGCATTTGCAAATGCTGGCTGTATACCAATTAAATCAAATTCCATTTCCAGATTGTCCATTTTTACAATGACAATACGAAACCTTTCTTTAAACTTCCTGAAGTCCCATTTATCATCAGCTAATCCATAATCTTCAGCAGCGTTCTGCAATTCAATATTAACAAAGTGTTGTTTTTTTACAAATAGTAGTTTAAGGATATGAATATATAAAAAAATTGATATAAATAGAAGATAACTCTGTAGCATTTATCTTCTATCGCGGCACACTTAGTTTTAATTAATTTGTAAAAGAGATGAGATAAGAGCCAATGCTAGCAAATTTAAAAATCTCCAATATTGTTAATGAACATAACCTAACCTTAACACGAAATTCTTCTAGGAATACCCGGGGCTTTTCATCTAACTTTGGCATTTTGGACGTCTATAAAATTATTTTATTTAAGGTAAAATTTCAACAGGAGAGACACACAAACACTTTAAATAAGGTCAGAAATTCAAAACAACATTCCTCGTTCATGTGGAAAACATTAAAAAAAATCTAAATATTTTAGTTGTTTTTTAATATTCATTCGCCATACGGCTAAGCTAAAGTCTTTCGCCTTTACCAATTACCAAGACTATATGGAGCTTGAGCCAAATGCCAAACGAATTTGTATGATCACGAGACAAAGTGAAGTCATTTTCGCCCAAATTTCTTTGATGGTAGTGGGTCATCTCTATTGTGAAATTACTCTATCTCAAGCCCATGATCATATAAGACGATATTGTCCTTGTGCAATGACTACAATGTTCTGTGGTACGGTCTTGTTGCACGACACAAGGTATACATTAAAAAATTCACAATATTTTGAATACTGAATTACTTCACTTTGCATTGGCCATTGTAGGATTTCACAAGTTTGAACATCAAAAATATTTCTCAACACCACTTTTTATCTGGCTTCAGCAACAGAAGCTTAAAGACAATATGCATTTCCGAAACATAGACAAAAAAGCATAAATAATATTGTCATTATATTTACTGGTTTAGTCTACACACATTTAAATACCTAGGTAACACTGAAAGTGTTTAGAAAATGAAAACGGCTTAATGTAGAAAGTTGCCAATACTTTTATTGTTTTTCGAAGTAATCCGTTCATCTCTACACATCGTCGCATTCGATGGAACCACTGAGAAAAGCAGTGGGCCCATTCTTCCTTAGGGGTCTCTTCTATGGCATTTTTGTACGCTTTCACTGCATCTTCAGGGCTCATAAAGTGAAAAACTCGAATTTTATTTTTAGTTCTTGGGGATAAATGAAATTCGCGGGACGCCAGGTCAGGACTGTATGGCGGTTGTCTCATTATCTCGACACCGTCCGACCTTAAACCCGTGAACGCTGGGGTCCCACAAGGCTGTGTTTTATCCCCGACCCTGATTCTTCTGCATATCAATTATATGTTGCAACTTAGCAACATTAATTGCTATGCGGATGGCAGCACTGGGGTTACTCTTTATACTGGCCGGGCAGTTGTCGATGAGTACCGAAACAAACTTGTGTCTGAAGTCGAAACTCTACTACGTGGAGTTTCGGACTGGGGTAAACTAAACCTAGTTCAAGAATATACATATTTGCGCTTTTTCCGCAAAAAACAGCACCTTTGCGCTATTCCTTTTTTCAAAGACTCTTCTTAAAGCCACAGCCAGCATCGGAAAACTTGTACTATATATAGCTATTTTATGGCAAATTTTATTTTATTTTAGTGGGAGTGCCATGCTGTTGCTTTCGGGCTTCAGCCAAACGGGCAGGCACGACCGGGGCAGTACCACTGTCTCACAGAAAACCGGCGTGAAGTGATGCAATAGGTTCATCTTATTGTACTCGCGTTTCGTGCGGTGAGTGAGACTCCCGGAGCCCATCAATTCCCCCCCCCCCCCCCAGAATATGAAGATGCAGTTTAAACAGAGATTACCCCAGGGGGGTACCACACGTTTCCGCTGTGGAGAATCACCCTCTGAGCGTCCATCATCGGAACAATTAGTATTCGGTGGTGGATGCACAGGCTGCCCTTCGTATTCTGGGGTGGGCAAAAACTGCGCAAAAAACTTTAACTTTAGGTTTCGATCTCGGGGCAAACGGAAGAATTTACCGAAGGCATCCCCTTCCACGCTCTCAGTGGACTTTACCAATGTTAGGGGGCTCAACTCTAATCTTAACGCGGTTCACTTTCACCTCGAAACTGCGAAGCCGGCCTTATTCTTCCTTACTGAGACTCAGATATCCTCCCCGGCTGATACTTCCTACCTCTCCTACCCGGGGTACAAATTGGAATATTCATTTGTGCCGCGGGAGTTTGCGTGTACGTCAGAGAGGATATCTGTTCTCGTCGCCTCGGGTCGCTTGAAGGAAGGGACCTATCTAGCCTCTGGCTGCGCGTAGACTGCGATGACCATCCGCGATTCTACGCATGCCTGTATAGGTCCCATAGCGGAAATACCGAAACTGACCGACTCATTGAGCACATCCAAATGGCTACAGATTCCCTGCTCGAAGGGGTTCCTACCGCTGAAATCGTGATACTTGACGATTTTAACGCTCACCATGCCGATTGGCTGGGCTCGGAAACCACCGATCACGTGGGAAGATCCTTTCACGACTTTGCTTTAGCTTACGACCTGTCACAAATGGTCCCTGCGATTACGCGAATACCAGATATGGATGGTCATAAACCCTCTTTGTTGGACCATCTGCTGACCTCACATCCGGAGACCTATCAAGTCTCTGTTGACCCGCCATTAGGTTCATCGGATCATTGTGTGGTCCGGAGTACTGTGCCTACTACGCGCCCTCCTCGGCCCCGTTTTTCGGGTTGTCGCCGTATTTGGCACTATCGGTCAGCAGATTGGGATGGGGTGCGGTCTTTCTTTGCGTCCTACCCTTGGGTGCCTATGTGCTTTTTGTCGGATTCTCCTGACCGAATCTGGAGGAGCTCCAGATTCCGTCGCTGCCTCTGTCGCCGAAGTGGTTCTGCAGGGCATGGAACTATTTATTCCATTTTCTGCGGCGCCGATCGGTGGCAAGTCACAGCCCTGGTTTAAGCGTTATTGCAAGGCAGCATCGCGTCGAAAGCGAGAATGCTTTAATGCATGGGCGGAAGCGGCAATATCTCGTGATGCTAATACCAGCGAACATAAAAAAGCATATAACTCATCCTCCAGGTCCTTCAAACGGGAAATCGCTAAGGCAAAGTCAGAGCACATCGCCAGATTTGGCGAGAGTTTGGCCCAACTCCCTTCGGGGACTCGAGCCTTCTGGTCTCTCGCCAAAGCTGTACAAGGGAATTTTTGTCAGCCATCCATTCCACCGCTGCACAGGGAGGATGACTCGCTCGCCCACACTGCGAAGGAGAAGGCCGACCTCTTGGGCTGTCTCTTCGCGTCCAACTCGACTTTGGATGACCGAGGGGGATCACCACCGACGATTTCGCGGTGTGATTATTCAATGCCGGAAATCACATTCCGGCAACGTGCTGTTCGCAAGGCACTATCTTCCTTAGACATTCATAAGTCGAGCGGGCCGGATGGTATCCCTCCAATTGTGCTGCGTACTTGTGCTCCTGAGTTGGCTCCGGTCCTGACGCGCCTATTCCGGTACCTGTACTCGCTCGGCACTGTCCCGAAGTGCTGGAAGACCGCTTCGATACATCCGATCCCTAAAAAAGGCGATCGCTCTGATCCGTCCAACTATCGTCCAATAGCTATAACCTCCTTGTTCTCCAAAATAATGGAATCCATTATTAATTTCCAGCTCTTGACTTATCTAGAGGGCGACCAGCTAATTAGCGATTATCAGTACGGCTCGTCGTGGTCGTTCGGCTGGTGACCTTCTAGTATATCTTACACATAGATGGGCAGAGGCAATTGAGTCCAAGGGGGAGTCGCTAGCGGTTAGTTTGGACATAGCGAAAGCCTTCGATCGGGTGTGGCACAGAGCACTGCTCTCGAAGCTTCCAGCCTACGGGCTTCGGGCCTACGGGCAGCTTTCTGGCCGATCGGAGCATCAAGGTCGTCGTCGACGGAGCATGTTCCGACCTTAAACCCGTGAATGCTGGGGTCCCACAAGGCTGTGTTCTATCCCCGACCCTGTTTCTTCTGCATATCAATGACATGTTGCAACTTAGCAACATTCATTGCTATGCGGACGACAGCACTGGGGATACTCTTTACACTGGCCGGGCAGGTATTTCTCGGGTAGTTGTCGATGAGTACCGGAACAAACTTGTGTCTGAAGTCGAAACTCTTCTACGTGGAGTCTCGTACTGGGGTAGACTAAACCTAGTCCAATTTAACCCCAAGAAGACACAAGTTTGCGCGTTTTCCGCGAAAAAAATACCCTTTGTGTGCTACTCCTCTTTTCGAAAACACTCTTCTTGAAGCCACAGCCAGCATCGGAATACTTGGCGTTGACAAATCGAACGACGTTCAGTTTCGTGGTCATTTGGAGGGAAAGGCTAAATTAGCCTCCAAAAAGCTTGGTGTGCTCAGCAAGGCGAGACGGTACTTCATTCCGGGCCACCGCTTGCAACTCTATAAAGCGCAAATACGGCCCCACATGGAATACTGTTCTCACCTCTGGGCGGGGGCTCCCCAGTACCAGCTCCTTCCACTTGACCGTATCCAACGAAGAGCGGTTCGAATCGTTGTTCGGATTAATACCTGCAGCTGAGTTTCATCATCGGACGTCGAGGCAGAATACAAAATTCCACCCGTATCACCTCGACGTCCGCCGTTCCACGACTGAGCGTTTTTCAAGGCAATTTTTGCCGCGCACCACCGCTATGTGGAACCAGCTGCCCACTGAAGTATTTCCGAACCAATTCGACTTAGGGTCCTTCAAGAAAAGAGCGTACAAATTCTTAAAAGGCCGGCAACGCACTCGCGAGCCCTCTGGCATTGAGAGTGTCCATGGGCGGCGGTATCACTTAACATCAGGTGAGCCTCCTGCCCGTTTGCCCCCTATTTTATATAAAAAAAAATCTAATTATGCTCGCGAGTTTGCGTGATATCCAAATAATCAGATTATTAGATTGATGATTAGATGATTATTTATCTTATTTTAGGTTCACTTAACGTCCTTCTAGAAAATCTGACGCGCTCGATTAAGTTTTTTTCTCATTTTCATCCCTTACGTACGACTACCTGGGGGTAGATGGCATGATGGGTCATGCAAACAATCAGATTAACATACGTACATTATTAATAATACACAGAACATGGATGCTATCAATATCTGACACGCTCGAGTATGTCCATAGCACAGTAATTAAAAAAAAATTGGTAATCTATAGCCCCACCCCCTACCAATAAAAAGGTATACATGATGTAACACTTTTTTCTTATTATTATCTAAGCTTCGCAACACAATAGGTCTCTATAACGCTCGAGTGAATCCTCAATAAGCATCGTGGTCTCCTCTTACTACATGTTGCGGAGGAATTTAAAAACTTTGATATCTCATAAGATATTCATTGAAATCAAAATATGAAGTCGATAGGAAATATTATTCAAAATTAGATAAAAAATATAATGGATAACCCTTTTTGGATAATTAGATTTGTATTAATAAAAATAAAGCATTATTTTGCTTTCAGCTGATATTGTTACCAAGGGCTCGTAGCGAATCGAGTTTAAAGATAAAGGTAGCAGACCTAAAGTTATATTACTAAACGAAACTATACAATACGTGATACGTCCATGATGACGTCATTGCAGGTCGTTGATAACAAATCACCGGGTAAGCGTATGTTGCAACCGTAGGTAAGCTGAGCGGCGCTTACGCCGGTGTCACTTCGCATAGCGGCGCGTAATCCGAGTAGGACGGTTGGGAGCTCGTTGATCCAGCTTCTTGCGGTCTGTAGTCTTGCTTTTAATGCGGCTTTAAGGACACGGTGCCATCGTTCGATGATACCGTTACACTGTGCGTGGTATGAAGTTGTACGCGTTTTTTCGATTCCTAGTAAGCGAGAAAGAGATGCAAATACTCTGCTTTCAAATTGGCGTCCTTGGTCCGTTGTTATTGTTACAGGACAACCGAAACGGGAAATCCAACCTTCGTATACCGCTTTGGCGACGTCTTCAGCTGATATTTCGCATAATGGGTATGCTTCGGGCCATCTTGTTGCTCTGTCGATCATTGTCACGAGGTATCGATGACCGCTGGCCGCGGTAGGTAGCGGACCAACGATATCGATGTGAACGTGTTCGAATCGTTCGGTTGGTGAAAAAATTGATAATTGACTTGATGTGTGGCGTTGTATTTTGGCGCGCTGACACTGTAGGCATACTTTTGCCCACTTGCCGACGTCTGCGTTCATTGAAGGCCAGAAGTAACGTTGCGTAATTAATTTTTTCGTAGTTTTTATTCCAGGGTGGCTAACGTTATGTACTGCGTTGAATGCGGTACGTCGATATTCTTCTGGTAGGTACGGACGTAACTGTGAGGTTGAAGTTTCGCAGTGTAATTTGATGTTTGAGACGGGCAGGTTGACTTTCTTGAAACATAAGTTGCTCTGTAGACTGAGTGCTTTAATGGTATCGCTATCGCGTTCTTGAGCTTCTGCAAGTAGATTGTAGTCGATCGGCGATGGACAGGTGATTGCTTCGACACGTGATAATGCATCTGCGGCTGCATTTTGAGATCCACTGACGTGTCGTATATCAGTGGTAAATTCGCTGATATAAAGTAGCTGTCGGGTGCGTCTCGGTGATTCGCTGTTTGTATTTGTTTTTGTGTAAGCGAAAGTTAGCGGCTTGTGGTCGGTGAATATTATTATTTCTCGTCCCTCGAACATTTTGCGGAAATGTTTGACAGCCATGTAGATGGCGAGTAGCTCTCGATCGTAGGTACTGTAGCGAGTCTGTGTGTCGGTGAATTTCTTCGAGAAATAGCCGAGTGGTTGCCATGAGTTGTTGATAAATTGGTTGAGTGCGGCACCAGCTGTTTTGTCGCTAGCGTCGCTGAATATAGCAAGTGTCGCCTGGTGAGACGGATGAGCAAGTAAAGCGGCGTTTTTTATGCTCTCTTTACATGCTTCATAAGCTTGCGTTGATTCAGTGGTCCAGTCGATCTTAGTTTTGTCACGCTTCTTGACGTTGTGCAGGTAGGTATTTAACGGCGCTTGTATGGTGGCGGCATCTTTGATATTTTCACGGTAAAAGTTTATCATACCGAGAAAACGTCGTAGTTCTTCTACGGTTTGTGGTTTTGGAAAATCTGTAATAGCTTGTACCTTCTCTTGGGGTGGCTGTATTCCTTCCGCTGTGACTTGGTGACCGAGGAATTTCACAGTTGGCTGGCCGAAAACACATTTTGATGGGTTGATGGTGATGCCGTATTCTTCTAGTCGCTGTAATACGATGCGTAGATGTTTTCGGTGCTCTTCCTCGTCGATTGATGCTATGAGTAGATCATCAACGAAAGGGAATACGAAGTCGAGTTCGCGCAGTACTTCGTGAATAAAGCGTTGGAAAGTCTGTCCGGCGTTCTTTAAACCAGGACACATGCGCGGAAACTCGAAAAGACCAAAAGGTGTGATGATGGCGGTTTTCTCCACATCTTGCTCGCTGACTGGCAGTTGTTGGTACGCGCGATTGAGCTCGAGTGTGGAGAAAATTTTCTTCCCTGCGAGTTGGTATGTGAAGTCACGTATGCGTGGTATGGGATACCGATCGGGCTTGGTTATGGCGTTGAGTCTTCGGTAATCGCCACACACGCGTAGGTCTCCATTCTTCTTTGGCACGACGTGAAGAGGTGATGCCCAAGGGCTTTTGCTTGGTCTGCATAACCCTTGATCGATCATGTTTTGGAATTCCTTCCTGACCATTTCGTAACGATGCGGTGCAATGGGGCGTGGCTTGCAGTGAAGGGGCGGTCCATTTGTTTCAATGAAGTGTTCAACCGAATGTTTGGGACTAAGCTTCATTGAAGTGATTCTGGTTGTGCCTGGGAAATCTGCTAGAATGCTGTGGTAATTTTGCTCAATGTCAATACTACGAACTGTAGGTATGTCTGCAGTACTGAGTTGAGCGTTTGTTACCAGCTTTGTTTTCCCGTCGATCAGTCTTCTCTTTTTTACGTTGACAATGAGGTGGTGGTGCTGCAAGAAATCTGCTCCCAAGATTGCCTTAGACACATCTGCTACGACGAATTTCCATGTATATGGTCTTCGGAGGTTAAGATCGAGTTGGAGTGACTTCTCTCCGTATGTTGGAATGACCGTGTTGTTGGCGGCGTAGAGTTGAAATGGCAGTGGTTTTTCGCGTGAGCCTTTTGCCTTTGGTAGCACGGAGATATTGGCTCCTGTGTCGACCAAAAAGGTAAGTTTCGTTACCCTGTCGGTAACGAAAAGGCGGTGTGATGATTCGGTAACGCCGGTTCCCGCCGCGGCCAGCGTTACTTTTAGTTTTCCGACTGATTTATGGGCTTGAAACTGCATGGTGGTGCGCATTTCTTCGCGTCCATACCATAGCGATGATGGTAATAGCAGTACGGCATTGGAGATTTTTTCCGGCTTCGATCTTCCATCTGCGACTCTCGTCGGTTTTCGTTGCGCTTTGTTGATGCGTTCCACGAGCGTGATTGTAAATGGTAGCGAGAACGACTGTTGCGGTAGTTGTCGCGCGGTTGTACTCGTAGCTCGGCAACTTCCAAAGACAACCTTCTTATTTCACCGATGAGGGTGTCGATGGTTGGTTGTTGTTCTGGAGGTGGCACACGGAGTGACAGTGAGATACCGGAGACTTCTTGGCTCCACGGTTGTGATGAAACTTGACGCTCTGCACCGGAATTTTCTGTGTTCGTCATCTTCAATTTTCTTGGTGTTCTTCTCGGGGTCACCACTTTAGGGAGTTTTTCTTTAGGTTGTTTGGTTTAGTTTGGTTAAATAAAACTTCCTAATAATTCGTTGAGAAGAGGTGAAGATGGAATGTGGAATGTGTTTAATTTTTAAAAACTGTAGATTTATATACAAAAATTATCCTACCTGGCCACTAGTGGTAACATGTGGTACCAAGATGCGAAGGGTGCGAAGACAATAAAATCGAGGCGCGGCATACAAAGCTTATAGTAATTATTATTCATACTTATATGATATTTTAAGCGTAAATTTACAATACGGCAAAACGCATGTATCGTTTATTACATCACAAAATATGTAGTTATGCTATATTCGTGAAATTTATGCTTATCGATAAACTGCATACACAATAGATCTTACTTTTATTGTATACAACTTCTTGTCCTTAGCCACTGGAACCTTCAAGCTGGCGTGTCAGTGTTTCGACCGATCGACTTTACCTGACTTCAGGTTACAGAAACAGCAGCACCTTCCTCCACAATGGATTGTCTGAAAGATAATGTTCGTAAAACACAAACAACATATCAGTTTTAATTTCTATTAACACAGTATGAACTACCGCAACTTTTTTGCAAGCAATAAAAATTTTCAATTGATGCTATACATTATAATGCCTTTAGAATTAGTTTAACGTAACTTTTCACAACATGATTTGAACCATGACCACCTACGACCTAAACCTTCATAAATCTCATAATTCGACCGACGCGTGAGTTATATAATGTAACATTATTTAACTTACATATATATATTTTAATTAATAATTGGAAGCGCAAACCAATTGGTAGCAATTATTGAAGCCAAAATGAGCCATTTAGTATTTCCCACATCCATAAATTCTAATATAACATTCTTGTTCCCGATAATGCCCAATATGTCAACTACACTTATATTCTTTATAGGTAATAGTAATGTCAGAAATTAAGAACTCCTAGGTTTGCTATTTATTAATCAAGAGTCGCCACCCCCAGTTAATTTTAGTTAGTAGCTCATGTTTTACCCGATTAAGTTGACAACCAGCTTCAAACAACCACAAAGATTGTCATTTAACATACATTTGAAAATCCCTGCAACATCCGCCACCGAACTTAACTCGTGTAAAGTAAAAGTAGTCGCCAACTCTATTGTCTTCGCGGATCTTTTGTTTAGATGTACTATTATATTAAGGAAACAATTTCGTTTACTTCTTCGTTTTGTTTTCTTCGTTCTAGACTTCCGAGCGTTTCACTTCTATCTCACCGAACACTGTCTACAGCAGAAATAAACCTAAGTTCCATTTAAGATCACCAACGGTATCATGTGAATAATAAATATAAATTATTTATTATTTGTGCTAAAAACATTGGACATAATTCTTAAATATGTAATGGATTGTAATAATCGAAGACTAAATAATAATAAACAGACAAGTAATTATAATATCATTTTGATATTCAGATTTAAAAGTGTATAAAACCTAAATGATTCATAACGCTTTCCTTTTAAAGCGAAGGTCGCTACTATTAAAATGGCCTTAAAAGTTTGAATAACGATAAAAAAAAACTTTACATTTAATATTAACGTATTAAACAACATAATTACTACAGTGGATTATCAAGTACACTAAAACATTTGTATTAAGAGCTTAGGATAAACTCCTTGCTCTGGCAGGTAAACTAAATACGCCTTGTAAACCCATTTGTATTGGTGCATAAGCTTCTAGCGCGTAGTCTAAATACTTCACCTGGCTCTATAAAGAGTGCGATAACTTTGAGGCAATAAATGCAGCGAAAGTGTTTGTCCGCCAAATGATAATCTGTATCAACAGTCCAAGTACTTATGCAACGCTTTCGGCGCCATTCGCCAGTCTTCGCCTGTCAGTTAAGTTGATGGTAATGCGTTCAAGTGTTAGTGTTCAAAATGATTATTAAGGCTGCATCACTTTTTTTATTGCTCGGATGTATCGAAACGGGTAAGTTTATGTAACGGCTAGCTTAATTGATATTGCTTAAAACTTGGTTTACTGGTACTAATTTAATATATTAATATTTTAATGTTTTGGGTTGCTTTTAAAATCGAAATTATTGCAAATATTTGCGAGTTCTACCATAGATGCAAGTTATTATTAAGTAAGGTGCTGCAATATTGCCTGCGCATTTCAGAATTAATCCGACAAAACTATATTTGTTAAGCACAGTTACAAAACTATTTAATTAATAAACTATTTCATTACTGTTTTTATATAATGAACTTAGTATGGAAATATCGTTTACATAGGTATGCATACATCCCTCGTACATACTTTTGCTTAAAATTTCCTAGACGAGCCAAATATTTCACATTATATTTTTGTTTAAAATATTTTTTTTCTCTATTATTAAACTCCAAATAAAAATAACGTCCTGTTTGCTACTATTATTTCATGGGGTAGAATTCAGTGTTGTCCTAATGGCTTCAGCGTGCGATTGTCATCCCTCAGGTTGTAGGCTCAGTCCCCGAATGTGCATCAATGGACTTAGTCTATGTGCGTATTTTATATTCACTCGAACGGTACAGTAAAACATTGTGAGGAAACCGGAAACCCTAGACACAAATAGTAGAAGGCGTGTGTCAGGCACAGGAGGCTGATCACCTTCTTGCCTATTAGATTAACAAATGATCATGAAACAAATACAGAAATCTGAAGAGCAGACCTAAAAATGGTTGTAGCGCCACTGGTTTTATCTTATGTGTTAAGACTAAAAGACAATTGTAGGTAGGTATTGCCATACATTTTTGTCATAGATTAGTAACATTCAAGTCTCGCCTCTGAATGTTACAAAGTACCATTACATTTTATAGTTATAGTCGGGTTTTTATTACTGTTCCATTTGTTAAGGTACAATATTTCAAACAACTTAATGACAGTAAAAGATTTTAATAATATAAACATATTAACACACACCAAAACCAACCTGTCCCACAAAATATTGCATTAAAAGCACTGCACATTCTTATTACATCATAATTATTTAAGTAGGAACTAAAGTAACTTTCCATTTCATTTATATGTTTTCCTGATACCTACCGGTGTCTTTGGAGTCGAGAGCCAATTACGTATACGCAACAACTTATTACCTTGTATGGAATGGCGACATTTTTTGTTCCTGAAATATCTGGGTTATCATGTTATGATGTAAACTCTTTCAAGTGCAAGGGTTTGCGAAATACAAAACGTAAAAGTTCATCGGTAAACATTTTGTAATTTCAACGTTACATTTACATCATACATAATTAAAGATCCCGATTCAATTTAAGACGATGCGTAAATAATATTACATCTACATTTTATCGTCTTTGTCGCAACGTCCAAACAGATTGGTTCTGCGGTTGCTAGCAATTTCTTCACTATCTTGACAATCGCGTAGATTTTAATACTGAATCCCCAGTACCAACTGGGGATTCAGTATTAAAATCTAACACTCCGTGGAAAATGGCTTTTAATTTTTCGCAAAAAATAATACTATCAAGCTTTACAATTATGGAATATTCCAACGGAAAACGTGTATTCAAAATTGTATGAATTTAAATAAAAGTCTACTCCGTAATCCAATCCAATCGGCTGGAAAAGCGAGCTGCTGGGCGAGGTTTACAATCTGGCAACGACGGAGTAGGGTCAGGTACCTGCGAATGGCACGGACAGGATTCACGCGGTGCTGGCGGTATGCTTTTACTATCGTGCACACGGGCACGACAGAAGTATCCAAAGTCAGGTCTCTGCATACCCAACTTTTCCTGCATGCACCTGTCAAACACCGCTTGTGTCTTTCGACAATTAGCGAACGAATAGTCTCCGGAGCTTTTATCGATACAATAAGCATATTGATTGAACTCATGTTGACATTTACTTTTGACTTTTTTGAAAAATTGCATAGTGCAAGCGGTCACTTTTTTGCCAAGGTCCAAACAAGCCCTGGGGTCTTGGGATTCATACCGGCACAACATAAATTCGTTGTTGATTCCTTCACAGTCCTTGCCGAGGTAGGGTCCCGCAGACATAAGCGTCGCTGTTGATAAATCGACTTCTTGAACATTTAAAGCTGTAAATTCGGGAAGATTAACATCTTTTGTTACAACCATATTTTATATTTGTTCGTAATTAATATAATATACAACGAAAACAAATATTGTTTGGATCTCTTTGACTTTGATAATATATCGACTGTAGACAGCAAAGCATATAAGATCTCCTTTGATAAAAGTAGCAAACCTATCTGTGTCGCCAACTATATATAAAGGTTTGTTTTATTTAAATATATAGTCTTGTTCTAAAGTCGGTTTCAAATGTATAAATATTGGAAATAAAGTAAGATAAGTCAGCAACTATCTGTTTATATTTATACCTGGTCATTACGTGTTATTGTTAGATATTTTCCAAATTCTCTGATCTGCAAAAACCAACCTAGTAGTTCAGGCACCTCTTATTCGAATTCTTCGCGAATATAACTAATTAATATATCCAGCTCCGAATAATTATTATATTTGGTAGTGGGCTGATCAATTTTAAAGAAATCATTTCTATGTGGCTATCTCATACTTAATCTGGTGTTTTGCTGATATTCTTATTTTTGCTTAACAATAAGCAAAACATTTTTTATTATGTATATTTTGTAACATTTATGTCGCTGAGGTCGTAGGTTCGAGCCCCGGCTGTGCACCAATGGACATTATTTTTATGTGCGCATGTAACATTCGCTCGTACGGTGAAGGAAAACATCGTGAGGAAACCGGCTTGGCTTAGACCCAAAAAGTCGACAGTGTGTGTCAGACACAGAACGCTTATCACGTACTTGACTATTAGATTAACAAATTATAATGAAACAGATACAGAAACCTGAGGCACAGACCTAAAAAGGTTGTAGCGCCATAAATTTAGTTTTTTTATGTAACATTTATGTTTACCACAATTATCATATATTTTTGAAAAGATAGCTTATATCATATACTGTAGATATAAGATTATGTATGATGTGGTACACTGCAATAAATAAATAGTTTAGAAATACCTCCTTCGTCCTTTTAATATAAACACATATTTAATTCATTTATCAGTGATCTAAATTCGACTATATTATATTAAAGTTGCAGTTTTGATTGTTATTATTATTGAAGATTATTATTTGTGCCTATTTATCGACTATGTTACTAGATTATTTTTATTTCAAATAGCACATTAGTTATAATTTACGTCATGAACGGCGAAACGAAATGAAAACCAAATATAATATGATGTTTGGAATATACTCGTATATATGACATACACTGTATGTACATATATGCTTAATTTGTAATTCTACGCAAGGCTTCGTGTTTGAAAACAATTGATTTTAACTTTCAGGTTATTCACAGTCGCTGCAGTGTCCAAAGGTGCGAATAAGCAGCGGTTGGTTAGACCTATTTCCTCTGCCTTGCAAGAAAAACACAGAATGCAGTAGCGTTATGGGAAAACAGCACTTATGTTGTAAAGGATTTTGTTCCAAAGGCGAAATCAGGCAGACGGCAGAGTTGACACGGTAACTTAAAAAGAAGTTAAATACGTTACAGAGAATTGCATGGTATCTTTGCAACAGAAGCCACTGTTTCTTATAAGTTATATTGGAAATATTATAGTTCTTTAAAAAAATACTATGTCGAATGGTCGCTGTGTGAGCTTATGGCAATAAACATCGGAAGTTCCGAGTATAATACCTAGCGAAACAAGTATTGTTTCGGTTTGGAAGACAAAGGCCGATCATCTTGTGGAGCTTAAAAATAACGCCTTTATGATTTAGGTTTCGTATTTTGACTTTTTAAAAGGAATTATGTAAAATGTCAATGTAGTTAGATAACATCTAGATTAGAAGTATATTTCGTATGCTTGCGCTTACATGCCTTAACTGGTATTTAGCTTGTTTAATAATAAAGCAAAAGTGAATGGTCTGGATATTAGCGAACCTGGGTTAAGGTCATTTGCCTAGTACTTACTTAATTAATACCTAGTTAAGTGTAGTTTAAAATCTAGTGTGGCGGGTTGTCATAAGTTTTAGGCTATATATTATACGATTCTATAAACAGCTAATATAATTGAGACAGAATATTAATTATGTTAATAGTTAGGTACAACTCATTTTGCAACGTACCTAAATACAAATTACCAACTACATTTGTATATTAAATGACAAATGACATAAAAGGTCAGGAGTTGCAACGTAACACTTAAAATTTATAGTTAAAATATTTTATTTAACAGTTTTATTGCCTTTATAAATAACGGTGATTTTATAACGACTGATAAAATATTGTTCTATTTAACGTTTCTTGCTAATTAAAAATCTTCATTTTAAATTTATTAACATATAGGTAGTTGCTTGCTTTCGCTAAAATAAAATGTAGTACTTAAAATATTTTAGAAGCATCGAGACAAGCAGTAGTGTAGAGCTAATAAGCCCAGTCATGAGCACTTCCACAAGCACAACAACCACTCCAACTACCACAACCACTTCAACCACTCCAAGCACCACAACCACAACCACCACTACTACCACAACAACTACAACTCCGAGTACAACCAGTTCTACTACAACCACAACGACGCCGAAGCCCACCACAACTTCTACGGAACCACCGAGGCCTTTCTTGCAAATCTTGCCGATACAGACTACGCCAAAACCTAGTGCCCCACTGAAAAAAGGTGATTGCTTAATTTTACCAGATATCAAAGAAATTTAAGACATTGCTACATACATTCCTGTTATATATTTATTATTTTCGTCATTTTTATATATGAAATACATAAATATTCATTTAGTACCTAATTCGGAAACAAATTGTTCACAGGCAAAACGCAAAAATTCGTCTGCCCCAAATCAGTGCCCAGTGTGTTGTTTCCTATTATATGCGAGAACAACTCTCAGTGTAGATTAACTGGCGCTGACCAGGTTTGCTGTCAAGGCCAGTGTGTGAAAGGCCTCCCTGCCCCACGGCCCACAATCAAGGAACAAGCACACCAACGTAATATTGATAATATCTTAATGAATTAATATCCACTTACTTTAAACATTTATTTTCCGTTGCCGTGTTGATTTCATGTTTATAATATTACATACCTAAAGGAATAAAGATTGGTGTCTTTTATCGCAAGTTTAAAATAAGAGTACCTAAATAATATATATACCATTTAGGTACTATACTATAGTATATATAAATTAATACATAATACAAGTAAAGATATCGTAATTTAATAGTTATATTTTTACAGCCATCCTAGGTGTAATTCCACGGGAGTGTCCAGCGGCACCACTTGGCGAGTTATTATTTGAGGTGCAATCTTGCAAAACTGACGCCGATTGCTGGCCTCGCGTCTGTTGCCCTGACGGAAACCGATCTTACTGCCGTACAGCAAGAGCTCGGCTTGATTTGGTGCCAGTGGCCAACAGAATAGATGCGCGTATGATCTTTAATAACATTATCCATTTATCTAGATATATCTCTTTCGTAAAATTGTTCTATGATAGGAACACCAGGTTGGTGTTTTATGTAATGTGATTAGAACAGTGGTCCAGAGTTAAAAACAGTGATAAGAAAATATTTTTTTTAAAGATTACGATTTAGTTGTTTATTAGAAAAATCACACAATTATTTTCATTAAACTACTCATTGGAAAATTAACAGAAAGCCATCAATTGGTATGGGCTTTAAGGTCTACTTCGTTTACGTGCTTTAATTAATATTATAACTAACTTTATGTAAAAATTAGTAACGTGAAAAGGTTAAAATTAATCAGATTGTTGGTCAAGGTTCGTAGAAAAAATAATGTAGACAGTAAGGCTAAGTTAACAAATTGTTTAGACGAGCCTCTTAAGTCATGGTCATTTTTAACGCCTAGAATAATTACTTTCTAGATAATACTTGTCATTGCCAACAAGAACATACAATTTTGGAGTTTCACACCGACGTAAATATTGAGTACAGGTTGTAATAGAACCTGTTAATCCTAAAAGAGTGAACAGTTTCAATGTAGCATTATTATAACAATGCTCTGATTCATCATCTTTAATGTTGTTAAAAGGTTTCAATCATACTGCATAACCTAATATAATAAAAAAATGACCATGAAAAAGATAGAATTATATAGCCTGCCGCTGGCTTCATTAAGTGTACAGGATTTCGTATTTGATCAAATAATTTTTTTTCAGCTATCCGTATGTTAGAGTCGTATCTCCAATGTTCTCCTCCGCCACAATTCGACTCTTTCCCACAGAGTTGCAGCTCCAGTGTCGACTGTTTTCCTAACTTGTGTTGTGCAGAAGGTGGCAAGAAACTTTGCCGACCACCACTACGTAGTTTCCTTTCATTAATAGCAGGTGCAGCCCAGGTAAACCTCATAAATTCAGTCATTTTTTAAAGTCTTCTCAGTATTACTACAAAATCTAATCATATATATTATGATTTTTCTAAATTGTAACCCAGAACTTGGTCAAAAATAACTAGTTATATAGAGATAACTGTGATATTAAAGTGTAATATTCAATTTCAAAAAAATTCTTTTACAGAGACTTGGATGAAAGAACATTAACTGTCAGACAGTTGACTTAGGTTTAAGGTTGTGATGTAAATATTTTTATATAATTTATTATTTTTATACGCCTGAAGTAACTTGAATAAATAAACGTTAATAATACACTGTAGTTTGATTTGAACCTAGTAATTAATAAATTTTCATATCTTATAATTCTACATATTACTTTAAATCACAAAAAAAATGTTAGCATGGAACACCATTGTGTGTATGTTCGTATCATAAATAAAAGATTGAAAGGGTTTTTATAATTTTATTTACCTATTCTCCAAACATTTAGTCCAGCTGAAACAATAAAATTTTTAGTTTTATTAATAAGAATTATGGTACAGAAAAATTTAACCTCCAGTTACTTTAAGTTCAAAGCCATAATGCCATTAAAAAAAAGCTTGCACATTAGGAATTTAATGAGACCAGCATGTCCTACACTTAAAAGCCAACACTAGCCAGAAAACAGATCCCTTGTCTTTTTAGGAAGATGCTTGACGAGATAAATCCAGAAATTCACCACAAGACCCAAAGACTAAGTTGAACATCTAAATTATCATTATCACAACATAATAGTCGAATAGAAAATAGGTACGTCAAATTTAATTTATTACTAACACTACTATCGGAAGTAACTTATAATTGTAGTTAAAATCTGAATGTAACAAGGAACAACAGAAATAACTTACCTTCTTGAATCCGATATCATGAGCATATTCTCTGAAACATTGTCTGCAAATGTTTAATCCATATTTACGGATGAGACCATGTTTGTTGGAGCAGGCGCGGCTGAAATGCACAACACGTGTTATAACCAATTCAGTATGGTGTGAATGGAGTGATATTAATCATGACGTACATACCATGAGCGAGAACCCTGGCCGTATTTACGGGGATGGGAGTACCATATATTTGCGTGACCCATTTTAGTTGTCTGCAATTTCTAGCAAGCTAGAACTCAAAACGCGTTTAAAATGGCGAGCTTCGCAGTGGAAAGAAAAATTGACAAAGTGTATAAATATATATTTCAATGACTTTGACAGGAACAGCACTGTGACATCCGAGCGTTGAAACTGGACCACAGAGACGCTATACTATAATTATAGTTTAGAGTTGTGCAATGCACGACTTACATACACGTACTATTTAGTTATCTAATTACAACGATTATTTTTGGCGTTTTGTTGAGATTTCTCATTTTAATGTAGCAATGTTTAATGGTATATATATAAAATACAATTAAATCTCAAAGCGAGGCATTGCTTTACTGTGTACCTGTGGTGGCGTAAGTAAATTTTCAAGAAACTGACAGTGCACTGTACTGATTGCCTGACAACAAAACTTTTTTTTGTGTTTTAAATAGTTATTACTTTTTTTAAGTAATTCAACTTTCAAGATCATTGACCGCACACTGCTCCGCATAACTGTTTATCTTAAAATTAATTATTAAATCTATTACAATGGGTTTCATTGTAGGCTCTTTAAAACGAATATTAAAGTTAATCGTTTACTTTGCTTTTATTGTAACTTTAGTCCTTATAGTGCCTAATTTGCCGCCTTATACAAAGTTTTCTAGCATACAGTAAGTATAACATAACCTTCGAACCGAAAATATTAGTAGTAGAATATTTTAATAGTCATTGTTTTTAGATCCGTCCCAACAAAAGAAAGAACCGGTGAACTGACTCTTAACACAGCGTTAAATAATGCTGAAAAGTTATATGAGCATAAAATTTTGGGTCCTGAGAATTTCCAAATATGGCAAGGCGAACTTTACACATCTTTAGGTACTGGTGAGATTGTCAAGTGCTCACCAGGTGGACACGTTAGTTTTGTTACCAAAATTGGTAAACCATGTAGTAAGTACTTTTTAAATCTTGATATTAAGGGTCTTGTTTCTGAATGTATGGATAAAGTACCAATTAGCTATGCAACACATAAATTATTTGGAAGATAAAAGTTCCACATGGGAAACTTCGCGTTTCATCAGACATAACTTATGAGGGACTCTTATGTGAAGAATAGTGCTATCTGACAGTTGTGAAACGCAACAATAGTGTTAATTCTACAAATAAGTAATAAATAGCTTGTCTGGAACTTATCTGTCCATTGTGAAACAGACCTTAACACTGTAAGTTATTTTAATTATATTATCCATTTAATTCTAGCTGGATTATCTCAGGAACATATTTGTGGTCGTCCTCTTGGTTTTTCAATTGATGAAAGAAATGGATTAATGTATGTAGCTGATGCATACTATGGCATCTGGAAAGTTGATATTAAGACTGATAAGAAACAAGTATTGGTGTCACCAGATAAACCCATTGAAGGCAAGAGACCAAGGCTGTTCAATTCTTTAGTTGTTGATAAAAAAGGTGGAATATACTTTACAGATTCTAGCAGTGAATTCTTTTTAAATGATGGAGTATTCTCTAGTTTATCAGATCCGTCAGGAAGGTAATACTCACTTTTTATTATTTATAATGACTTCTTAGTAGTCACTGCTATGTACAACTCATCTTTTAAAATTTTGAGATAGTTATTGTGTGTAGTATTTAGGTGTGTTTTGCCCAAACAGCCAGGCATGCATCTCTGAACCCTTACATTGGGCATTTATATGCCAGTTTTGTATAAAAGGACTTTTTGTGAACAGTTTTCATTATAAAGAAATTCTCACATCTGATCTGCAAACAATGGGACTGGCACTGCTATAGTGTCACTGAAAGTGGTTTGCTTATACATATGAATCAAAAAAATGTTTCATATAAAATATATAAAGCCTTAAATCTTAAATATTATAATTTTTATTTGATTGATTTAAGCAAGAGAGATGAATCTTTACTTAACCAAAATTATTGTATTCAACAGATTATTTTATTACAATTCTGAAACAAAGAAAACTAACGTATTAGTGGACAATATTTGGTTTGCTAATGGAGTACTATTATCTCCAGATGAGAGTTTTGTAGTTGTAGCTGAAACATTTAATTACCGTCTCTTAAAGCACTACATAAGTGGACCAAAGAAGGGAAAGACTGAAGTTTTTGTAGATGGACTACCAGGTAGATATATGTGATTTCATTCTCATACCGTATTTTGATACATTATTAATGAGCAAGTACAAATTCCAAGACACATTATACCAATGTTTATCATTATCAATTATACTTACTTAGTGATAGTATTATTTTTAATATTTGACATTAATATGTCATTAGACTTATCAGTACCAATTAGTGTGATATTAACTACTAAGAACTGTATCCATACAACTTCGATTTTAAAGGAAGATGCTGTTGCTATTTGAAAACTTTTTATTTGTTTAACTGTGACATTAGTTCAAAAATAATAATTATTCTAAATTTTACTATGTCCATTAAATAATTTCTTTATCATATAGACTTGCAAAGTCCCAACAAAAATCATGAGAGTAATCTGACATGCTGACCACATGTCCACAATAAATGTGTCTTCTAATGCTAGGTATCCATCTCGGGTTTTTGTTGCACTGTAGATATCTAACATATGGCGGGCTCGTATCACATAGTTAAGCGTGCGTGCTATAGAGTCAATAATGACTGGCACGGGTATAACATATGTTTCACCATTTTCATCTACACCAAACCATTCAACAATTTCCTCCTCTTTATGTTCGTCACCATCTTCCCCAATAACACTCACGTCACTCTTTTCTTTTTTATCTTTTTCTTCTATTACCACATATACAAATACAAGTTTTGAATTCATTAAACTATGTGTATTGTCTAGGCAGAAAATATAATCACCTTCATGCTCCAAATCCATTATTATGGAATTTTGCGACTTCTTATGGTCAGAAATAATTTTATCACCATTTGGACTAAAGACATCCACTGATATATCCAAATCTCCATGTTGACCGTCCAGGACTTGATAAAAAAACTCCATAATTTGTCCAGACTTGCCTTTTTCGAAAATGCATGTCCTCGATCCTGCATCAACTCTCATATTCACATCCGATTCAAATATCTCCTGTGTTTTTATTAAGATAAAATGGCAAATAATTACTACAATTGGTAATCGATACATTTTGTATAAAATTGATGCTTACAAAATGATTGAAACTCTGTCAATTCTTTAAAACCTTTTTTTCCCAATACCCATCTATTAAGAATGTTTACACAAGTGTTCTTAAAAATTAACAATGGTGGACAAATATTATACCAACCTTAAAAATATAACAAATAGCTATGCATTAAACTGAATACCATAGTATTATGTTGAAATAATCAGCATATATTTTTTTTCGTTTAAGGAACTCCTGATAATCTACGGGCACTACCAGATGGATCTGGTGTACAAATTGCAATGTTTGCTGTATCTGATATTGATACACCCATAATAACAAAGAGTCTATCAAGCACTCCACACTTAAGAAAGTTTATATCTCGCATGGCACATCTTATAGAACTGCCTTTTTCGTACCTGAACCAAAAATTTCCACATCCTATTTTGGAAGACATTGTGTACTATGTAAATATTTGTTCTATTTTTTATATTTTATTTACAATTGAAGCAAGACAGCTTTAGAGACATTTGGCCTTTTATCATAACCAACATTATAGTCAATGATTTTTCATGTGTGTTTATTTTGACCTATGTATTTTATAGCATTTTTCAAAATAGTGAATAATTGTTATTGTCTATGTATGTCCACAGATTGGTTCATTTGCAAGCATATCCGGTCTTACTGACATGTCTGGACTGATTATAACTGACTGGAACGGAAATATTGTTGCATCATTCTACAATACTGACAAGAGTGTGGCCCATATCAGTGATGCCATTGTCTATAATGACAAGTTGGTATTGGGATCTCCACACTCTCAAGATTTTATTGGAGCTGTTGATATACCTCTGTTTTTAAAACAAGCATATATGGGCCGGAGACCTGAGGAACGGATGTCTACTAAGCAAGCTAAGCCTTCGGTTAAAGAAACTCCAAAGGCAGCAGGGAAGGCAACTTCACAGAAATCTCAAAACCAAGCACCTACCCAAAGACCTGAATTAAAACAGAAACAACCAGAAACCAAGTCAACTACACAGGCCCCTGAAACCAAACCAACTACGCAAAAACCTGAAACCAAACCAACTACGCAAAAACCTGACACCAAACCAACTCCACAAAAACCTGAAACCAAACCAACTCCACAAAAACCTGAAACCAAACCAACTACGCAAAAACCTGAAACCAAACCAACTACGCAAAAACCTGACACCAAACCAACTACGCAAAAACCTGACACCAAACCAACTACGCAAAAACCTGACACCAAACCAACTACGCAAAAACCTGACACCAAACCAACTACGCAAAAACCTGACACTAAACCAACTACGCAAAAACCTGACACCAAACCAACAGGCAAGCCTGTACCTTCACCAGGTAACGAAAATAAAGGTAATCCATCAAGAGCACAAGTAAAAGTATCAGAAATTAAGGTAACAGAAGCCACACCGTCTGAAAATGTCAAAGATAAACCAAAATTGAGCAAAGAAAATAAAAAGGAAGCCAAGAAGGTTGCCCCTAATCACATTCCTATTGGAGAAGAAATTATGTCCGACACTGTGAAACCGAGTAAAGACAAATTAAAAGTAATAAAGAAGAGTGGACCGGAAGAAATTCCAAATCCTCTTTAAGAAACCTAGTAACCTATAAATTAATGTGTAGTATTTTTTATTAATCTCAAAATTTTAAGTATTCTCATTCCAAGTAAGTTAACATTCCAATGTAGTCTTTTTTGGTGTAAGGTAATTTTATATTTATTTGCTTCAATATGATTAAGCACTGACAATGTGCAATAATTTGTGATCTTTTTGTCATGTAAAGTGGTGGTTGTCTTCGGCGGTTGTATGGTTAATATTTTGAATTAGTTTTTATTTAAGGTGAAAGTACCTCAATTTAACAAAGCATGGTTGTTATATCCACTAAAGATAAATATTTATATATTGTTATAGATATCATAGTTTAGCCGTTTTACAAAAGGAATCACCATTTTTTTTTTAATAAATTATATTTTTTACTGAATTTTACTTGTGCCTTAAAAAAAAAATATTTTGACACATCTAAGCGATCAAGTTGCTGTCAAAAAAAATTTAACAGGTGAAAGGCGTGCTTAAGAATATTTAAAATAGTTTAGAAACGTTTTTTATTTCTTTAACATATCACACAATTATAAGGTTAAAACATACTGGAATGTAAAGAAATTAGTACACTTACATTATTAGAAAAATGTCAAAGTAAAAGTTTCGCTCCAAAGTAAACAATTTCGTTACAATCTGTTTTTGAGAACTCTTAACAACTCGTAATAACATTTTTACATTATTAAAGTATATTTTACTAACTAATTTCTACATTTACATTTAATTAGCATTCCGTTGCTCGTATAGATTCTAACAAAATAATGAAAAAACTGAAATGCATTTATAAAAGAGACCTACTACACCGGTACCATTTCCTAGGTCGAGCGGGCCTCGGGGCGGACAGATTTGGACAGTAACACAAACTCGGCCCACGAAAGTCTCTTCAGTAGATAAGGTCCCAATCTTCATACGACATAGAATTTAGTACACGTGAACAAACAACGATTAAAGGTCAAAGCACACATTTCAACTCTGAAAGGGATCGTCACCGTATCGCCGCTCGCCTCGCCGTCGACCTAACGTATACGTAACCAAAGCGTACGTGTGCGTCCACACTGCGAGCCCAGCGCGGTCGCGACCACGGGCGCGAAGTATCAAACATATGAAACGCGAATTTGCGTCCATATTGTGGTGACTAAGGCGGAACTGCGGCTTTGCGCGACGCGCTGGCTTCGTTGTGGCCGCACTACGGACCTAATCAGCGAGCGACCCGATGCGCGAGTGGCGGGGGTAACAAACTAGCTCGGTCTTGCCGCTCGGCGTATGCGCGTCTGTATTTGTTTGTCGTAAAATGGCGGAAAATACTTAATTGTTTATATTATTCAATCTTTTGCGTAAGTTAGTATCTTCTTTTGTGATTTTAGGTGATATTTTATTTAGCACGTAGTCAAATGTTACACGGGCATTTGAAGAATTTTGTAGGGTATAATCTTAATTCTTCGTATAAGTTAAAAAAATCATCAGTTATACCTCTGTTTTTATTTATTTCTCGCACGCCATCTCTAGTGTTCAACACCTCCCATATCAGGATCGAACTGTCCAGTAAAAATAGCAAATCCTCGTCCATAGTTTGCAACACCTGAAATACGTTGAACCGCTACAAGAACTCGGGAATCACTGTGGCCACTGGCCATCGCACGCCCGCCTTAGGCTCTAATCACCGCGCATTCAGTGTGGACGCCCACTATCAGCAGCTCGTGTACGTCCACTCGGCTACGCCGCGCTCGCGGCTAGCCGACCGCTGTCTGAACGGGTTGGGAGGGGACAGGGGCAAGGGCGGACGCAGACACGTGAGTTCGGGGACGGAGAGCCGTAAGCGCGAGAACTGCAAGGTGACGCATCACGGTTTCTACGATTCCGATTAGTGTGCGCTGCAGTAGGGAGTTTCATACAAACCATACTGAACGGCTCGAGGCCATACGGTGACGATCCCCTTCCGAGTTGATAAGTCTGCTTTGACCTTTACCCGTTTCCGGTTAATCCTAGATAAAGACTTGTTCGGCGGCGAGAGCGTCGGCGAAGGGCTTCACCACTCCGCGCGTCGCGAAGTAGAAGATGAGACCGAAGGCGATCGATATGGGCAGAGCCGGGAGCGCCTTCTTGAATATCGCCAGCAGCAGCAGGGTTAGGCAGAGGCCCTGGAAACGTTTCGTTTATTTAATCTCCGAGGGGTTTCGACGGTGTAGACGACACGTCCGCATCTGACTTACGATGAGAATAGCGACGAAGCAGGCGAGCGTCGTGTTCCAATCGCCGTAGGAGCTGGCCTTGCCCACCAACACGCTGTAGAATATGAAGTCACCCAGACCCAGCTTCACGCCCTCTGCAACGATGTCGGTCATATGTACCGTAAGAAAGAACAACAACGTCCAACGTGTCGCACGCATGAGCGCACATCGACGCCGAGGAAGGACTCACTCTCCTCTTCCGACTCGAACTGCGGCTGCGGCTGCCTCTCGACCCTCGTGGTGTAGCTGACGGGCGTGGTGTCGACTCTGAGTTGTCTCGGGGCTTGTCTCGACCACTGATCAAAGCCGCCCTCGTCAGTCTCGCTACGACGCGCTGGTCCTTCGCGCCGAACTTCAGTGTCTAGAAACAATATTTATTATTCGAATCATTAATATTTAATAGATTAGTTGAATACATATTAAGTATTATGGAGTACCGCTCCAAATATATTACTACTGATAATTTTTAGACACTATTAGATTTTAATAGTCTAAATTAAATTATATACGAAGTATCAAGATATTAGGCAATTTTTGGATGTCAGTCCCAAAACCCAATCGTCAATCTATCTACAAAAAATTCCCTTCAGGACGAAATTAACATACTGTTATGGACTCGCCAAATAATAAATACGAAATAACTAAAATTAGTCTGGTTTGAGTTTATCGACACACTTTTTGTTTATACTAAATACTAATTGCAAACTAAAATATAGTAGTAAAAGTCTTCAGAGTTATACTAATTGAAGGTGTCAATGACGTCTATGACGCATGTCGTGGATTCTTTTAGCATAAGCTTTGATTTAAAAGCGAATTGTTAGATTAATGTTAGTGCAAAGTTACGAGCAACAGACCGTGCGTGAGTGGGCGCAGCTCACCTTCCCCCGCCCCGCGCTCCCCTCCTGTCCCTGATCCGTTTCCTTCGACTCCGGCTGCCACTAGGCAGTACATAACCGTGGCTGCAAACATCAAAACACTATTTTCAATCTTCATACAAATACGACAGTAAATTCATGAAAACGTGATGCATTTAAAAGTTACCTATGCAAATATTCAAACAAAAAAATATTTTTTTATAAATTACAGCAGTAAAAACTACTCACATGAATATATAAGAGCAGGAAATATAGGTTCATTTCGTTCCTGAGCCGTTTCCACTAATATTCTAAGTGGTCCTTTAGGCGTTAAGACCGCTACCAGATCTGGAATCAGTATATGTTGAATAAAATCTCTATAACAAATAAGAATTAATTAATAATGTATGTAGTCAGTTACCCCATATAGAAATAACGGCAAGGACGGCCCAAGTGGTCCACTCGGGTAAATATTTGATGAAGACCAAAGCCATTAAAGCTGCTATAAAAATCAAATACGCCTGCTGCAAACGCAATGGCCCTTTCCAGTGAATTACTATCATTCCCACTACACCAAAGTTCCACATAGCAAATGTTAAGGTGATGTAATCCATTGGTATATGGTATGCTCGGAGCGCTTCTCTAAAATAGATGATTTACATAAGATTTAAGTTAGGTTGATTTTATTAGTTTTTAATTATTGTGTTCGCACTGGCCAGACTTTTACAAGGTTTAAGCTGGTTGCAGACCAAGAACACTGAGTGGCTCATGTGGTTTTAAACTGAAGCTATCCCACCATGCATGATACCTATTTACACATCTTATGCCATTGTTATCAAGTGTCTCCAAGTGCAATGATCGATGAATATGATTGAATGAAGTGTCTTGTAGAAGTAAAACTATTTTTATCTCATAATAAAAATGAACAAACAAACAACTGTCAAACTGAATTACTGGCACAACACCAACTTTAGCTTAAATGTTACTATGCACTTAACTAATCACTAGTCTATTTATGCTAGCTACGCTTTGGCGAATATAAGACTTGGTCTGCAACCAACATAATAAGTAAAAGATGAATCTTATTTATAAGAGAAAATAAAATTATGGCTAGGTAATACTTACTCAATATATAGATAAGAAAAGAGGAAGAGCAACATCAATGATGATACAATGAGCCATCCATGTATTACTTTATAACAACGCTTTTTGTAGAGGACAATAAGGAGAACTGTCATCATTGCTATAACACTTAGAAGAATCATTGAGTTTGCAAGCGCATTCCATACTTTTGTCATAGCATATGGACTTTCTTCGTGAAAAGGTGTGTATGCTCTACAACAAATCACAACTATTGTATTTGTAAATCATTATGAAAAATAATACTGTTTTTTAACATAAATTTATCATATCTTTGTCTTAGTAAGTTCTAAAAAGAATATAATCATTGCAAATAAACTAATACTCACAAATATACATCCTTTACTGAATAAAATTGTATTGATGATATAGTAGCAACAACAACAATCATACACAAAGTAACTGGTACAAAAAGTTTTATAACATGTCGTGCACCATATTTAAGTTCCAACTCTTCAGCAGGTAGCGGAGCAGGAGCAGGTGCTTGTAAACCTGAGCCACCAGCGACACTGGAATTACTTTCTTCAGGCCGTGCCACTGACTGAAATAAATAAAGTTATGATGTTTGTGTTAGTATTGATTTAATTTAAGGTTAGTTTTGTTATTATTTTAGTATTTGTAAGGGTAAAAATCTCCTGCATATAGGATGTTATAGTTGTTTCCTTGCTAAAAACCCACATTTGACTTGCCTATGTCAAATAAGGTAGAATATTTGAAACCATAATAATCTTTTTACTAATTATAATTATTTTTGACTGAAATGTTTTTTCTGAATTTCTTTGTGGGCCCAGTACTTCTTCCACATTTTTACTTCTATCAACTTAGTTTAAATTGTTGTTCTCTGTCGAAAGATACCTGTTATTATAATTTTATACAGGTTTATTGTTTTTTTTTTTGTAGTTTCACTTAAGATATCTATGTTGTCTGTAAATCTGAATAATTTGTTTTGTGTTCAGAGTTTGTTTGATTTAATTTTTTTAAATTCTAGAATGAATTTATTTCTTCTTATTTGTCATTAAGTATTTATACATTCATTTTGTTTTCCAAGCAATGAAATGTTCTGCAAGTTTTAATGGTCTTAAGTGAGCTTAGTCTTAATATATGATCTTCAACTCATCTTTGGTTTGTTAGCAATGGGCATCTTAGCATTCTGTGTTCTGATGGGAAATTAACATTAATTCTATATTGGTTATAGATTCGGAAGTATTGCTTAGAACGAAAACTATAGTTTTTTTTTCTTTGATCAGGTGATATCCATGTCCATTTAGTGTTTTTTTACACATATTGTACTTATAAAATTATAAGCCTAAGCCTTCATCTGCTGTTCACAAGTTGTAGTATTTGCTCATTATTTCGTAATAAGAACTAAGAAATGAAAACTAAACGATTATTGTATGGTTTAATTGATAAAACTTTAATTATAATTATAAAAATAAGAAAGAGTTTCATGTACTGATTAGTCATACAAGACTTGAGTGGGTGTTACTTACTCCATAGTTACGCTGGGCATCAGCTTTAGTTTTTCTTTTCCTAGCGAGTCTCTCAGCAATCTCGCGGTCGGAGCGAGCCTCTGCTATGTGGCCGTCCATGAGTGCTGTATGCTCGGTCACTTCTCGATCACTTTCTATATCACTCATCCATAAAACTTAATACGCACTTCATATTATACAATTCATAGATGCATTTTTATAATAATGCTACTGTACTCAAATATACGTAATTATTTATTCATATTTCAGTTTAATTATACATTTCGGTTGTTGTTATTTCGTTTTCGGTTTTCAAGATTTTTTTACCTAAACTACAAATATCAACCTAAATGACGAACGCAGGATATTGACATAGAGGTGCATACTGCATGATTACTGTAATTTAATCGATTTCAGCTTTAGTCTGTGCCCGGTGGTGCTTTTATTTATGAACTACTAAAGACCTGCCATAACTCATAATGGTACTGAGTTTTTTCTTAAAGCCCGCACGGTATGTGGATTGTGGCCCAGGGTAAGGTACTGCGTTTGATACACATGAGAGAGCAATCTATAACAAGAAGTAAAGTAAAGTTTAGTAAATGCCATCAATAAAACTTGCTGCTCTTGAGTGAAGCTGGAAAAGTTTCGGGAAGAAAAAATTTACCGTTGAACTTTATTTTACTTCTTCTTCTACTTTTGTTTCTTTTTGAAGTAACTTAAAGAAATAAGTCTGTGCCTTGTGATATATTGAAGTAGTGTTGCACTAGGATGCAATTTACTTTAGAACTTGTCCATTATCTATGAGTGTTCAGTTATCATAGTAATATACTCTTAAACTTCTATATAGTATTAAACTCTTTAGTCTATTTCATCAGGTGATGCCAACTTGGGCGTTTTCCCCTTAAATTTAGGGAAGCTAGATTTTGTAAGATAATAAAATAAAAAAACCCTGAAACATATATTTATAGTAAGCCTCGAATCCAACCAACAAGCTAAATCAAATATAAACTCCAAGCGTTGCTCCTATGGGGAATATTCTATAGGAGTTGGCATCATTATTTGATATTTCAGCGATGCTAAATTGAGAATTTTTATCGCAAGATATAGTAGTAAAGAAATATGATCATTAGGTATAATAGTAGGCCATTAAGTAAATAAGTCAATGAGTAAAATGCACCTGCACAACTACTACCGATATTTTATACTATTTGAATGTATTTTAATTCATATATAAAACAATCGACTTTTATTCGATATTTTTATTAAGGGGTATTTGAAGTTGGTTTTAGGGAGAATATTTTGTTGGAGTTGGCATCACTGACTACCTATTCATATTTCATTTGTGACTTGTGTTAACACTGAATTGACAAAATAATTTCATTTCAATCTAAACAAAGAGTCACTGTTGTGAATCTTGGATAGCTTTTATTGTTTTTCAAAACATAATATTTTAGTTATGTCATATCAACTCTATAGAAATACTACTATTGGCAATACATTGCAGGAAAGCCTTGATGAATTAATTCAAGTATGTACCTATAAAATGATTAATTATGTTATTTACTATTTGCTAAAGTAATGTGTGTAAATTACACTGTTTCAGTATGGACAAATAACACCGACATTGGCCGTTAAAGTATTATTACAATTCGACAAATCTATTAATCAAGCGTTATCGAGCAGGGTAAAATCTAGATTAACCTTCAAAGCTGGAAAATTAAATACATATAGGTATGGAGGCTGTATTTTATTTACTGTTTATGTAGCAGTTACTTAAGCTTGACTTATCAATACTGTCATTTGGTTTGGATGTATAACTTTTGTCTCTTTTTAATGAAACCTCTACCTGCAAAAAGAATAAATAAAAAATAAAAATTGTCAAATGTATATAATTTATCTATTATAAAGTACATTACCAATATAAAACAATTGCTTATATAGCAAATATTATTGTTTAAACTATAAATAAATTAATAATTTTAACATATTACAGGTTTTGTGATAATGTTTGGACTTTTATGTTAAATGATGTTGAATTCAGAGAAGTTCATGAAGTGGCTAAAGTGGATAAAGTTAAAATAGTGGCCTGTGATGGCAAAAGTGAGTATGCAGATGTTTTTTAGCAGATTGATAATTCAGTTATCACCCAAATAGTTAGTCCTAAGTTTCTCTATCATTTTGGTTTCAAAACCAAAGGCTCAAATATGCTTCAAATAGAAAATAATTGTTTCTCTGTATTACTTTATTATTTCAGTCTAAAAATAATTTAAACAGACTAAACATGATAAGATTGTATTGCTATGGGTATTGAAATAAGTATATAGAAATTAGGTTTAGTTTTTTATTAATAATGTTAAAGTAATTGACACTTGTAAAGAAGCAAAACCTACAGAGTAAGGGAGCAGTAGTTTACAAATCTAATGATTGAGAAACAAATTTAAATGTCTATTACTGTGAATAACTTAATATTGTTTGTTTCAGATGTGGAGGAACGTAGATAATGTTACTTAGATTTATACTGCCCATATAAAATAAGCTATTTAGCCTTTGTCATTGTAACATGGACTTATTACCTAAATAAATTATTTAAGAATCCAAAAATGGTAATTTTTTGTGTAGTACATAGCCACAAAGAGAGTGAACTTAACATTATTTGAAGTCTTATTTAATAATTGACTCTTTATTGTCTGTAACTTTTAATACATGTCAATAAAAATCATGAAGATTGAATTAAAAGTTATAGAATTGGTTTATTTACTTTCTCAAATAAAGTGTTAAGAATAAAGAATAAAAATAAGTAAATATTTAATTGTTTTTATTAAATAACCCAGCCTTTTTTGTGAATACTTTTGTTGAGTAGAGTTGACTGGGTAGTTCGGGTTGCCTGTGTCAACACAAGTCCCGTATTTATATATTCCATTTAAAAAATATTATTTGTGGAAAATAAAGTTCAAATATATAACAATATTAAAAGTCATACATTAACACAAAGTGATAAGTACATATATAGTTTAGAGCAAAATACGTCGAAAATAGACGTAAAATAAACTGTGAACGTGACTAACTTTGTTCAAAATGACTATATTTTCTATAAATATGTGATTTCGGAAGTGTATTATAGTTGTAGTGACAATAGTGAATTGTGATACTATTGTGTTGTGGATTTTGTCGGTAGTGGAAACCAATACCTACGTGACTAATAGAACAAGTATTAGTCATTAGCACCTATATCAAATTTCAACGTAATTGATACTTAACTAGTTAGCCGTTTGCGTAAACCGTTGCCAAATAATCTCAAGTACAAATTAGTTCTTGTCTTGATGATCTTTTTTTTTTAATTAGATAATATAAAAAATATAAAATATAAAAAATAAATAGGAGAGCCAATGCAAAAAGCAACCAATCAGAAAAAAACTGATATACAGGAAATGAAAGAGGATATAAAAGAAACTATCACCCGTAATATAAATGAAAAATTTAAACAGCAGCAGCAAAAATGAACTTTTGGAAGAAAAATTGAAAGTACAACTAATAAAAATTAACCAGTTAGAGAGAATAATTAGGAGGAAAAATCTCTTTTTTAGAGTGGAAGAAAATGAAAAAACTTACGGCGACTTACAAAACAGAGTTCTTGACTTAATAAACAACATTTTAAAAGTTAAATGTGATTACAATGACATTGAATGGGTTAGGAGGCTTGGTAAAAGAGAAGAAAAAAGAAGACCAATAGTCCTAACGCTTTCTACAGTTAGACTCAAAGTTGATATCCAAAAAATAAGAAAACAAATTGATTCTACCCCATACTATATAAAAGATGACTTCCCTCCAGATGTTCTGAATAAATGAAAACAATTACAAATTGAAGTTAGCAAACAAAGGGAACAGGGGAGATTTGCGATCCTTAAATATGACAAAATAGTATGATTGAACAACCGAAACCAACAAATTTTAAAACCAAGAACGTATAAAAATAAGAACTCCATCAGAATCTCCCGAAACCAACCATAAAAGAAATAAGACTTAACCAGCACGCAAAGAAGTTACAGCAAAAAAAAATATGTCCAGAAATTTGCTCAGCTAAACCAACTACTTCACATTGCTCTCCAAATGCCACCGCAACTCAATCCCATTTGAGACAAATAATATAATACAATTACAATTGCCAGCGCCCCCTACACCTCTTCCACCACGGCCGGTCCCCGTGGGAGAGCCAGACCAGACAACCCTTCACTCCATTCTCTATTTATCTGCACGTACAATACAAGATTACTTCTTTCAAATAAGAGACTTATTGAGTTTAAAGAAGCTATTTCAAAAATAAAGTATGATATCAATGGGCTTTCTGAGATTCGAAGAATAGGATATAATATATTGGAAGACCAAGAGCATATTTTTTGTCACTACGGCCAAACTAAAGGGTTATATGGCGTCGGTTTTCTAATAAGAAAAACCTAAAACCATAGTTGGATAGTTATATAGCAATCATCAGTCAGAATCAATGAAAATGAGTATGTGTCCTAAATTTAGTCTTTGTAGACGCACATATTGCAATTATTCAAGCATATTCTCCTACTAGCGACTCCATTAATATAGGGATGTCGTTTTTTTACGACCAACTTAACACGCTATTGATCAAAGCAACTATATCTTTATTCTGATGGGAGTCTTCAACGCTTGTATCGGTCAGGAGCAAAGAAAATGAAGAACGCATTATAGGTCATTATTGTTATCTCAAAACAGAGAGATGGAGTCAATTGGAGGAGGCCTGTACTCAATAAGAGGTCCTTGAAAAATAATGTATTATATTTTTTTTTATGTGTGTGTATATTTTCTAAATTTTTCAAGGAATAAATGAGGCTTATTTATTATTAATATTAATTATATACTTTTGTTGAGTGGGTTTGATTTGCTATTATTATTATATGCATATATATATTTTTAGGTATTCATTCTCTGCGAGGCTAGCATGGAGACGTATAGTAACTTTCTTTACTTTTCAATTGTTTAATGCTCAGAATTATTATAAGTTAATGACACTAATAAAGCTTGTTGAATATTAAAACGATGGTGAGAGTGACTGTGGATGTAACTGTCCCCTAGCCTCGACAGAGTCTCATATTTTTTACTAACATGCTGCATTGTACCTCACAGATGGTCGCAAGGTGCGGACTGCAGACAGTCCAAAATGGCTCAGCCAGCAGTCAACCGGCAACTTACGAAACAACTTCTAAGCTTGAATAGAACCAATCTAAAAACAATGATAGGGACAATTACGGGCCATTGTCTCCTTAACAAACATCTTTATGTCTTAGGCGCGACGGACAGCCCCTGTGCAGAGGCTGTTTCAGCGCAGAGGAATCAGTCACCCACTTAGTCCTAGAATGCGAGGCTGTGGCTAAACAACGTGCAGAAATCCTCGGAACAGTGAGGTCGCTCCGTGAAGCCTGCGAAGTACCCAGCTTCTGTGCTTTTGGAAGGAGTTAGGCTGGCTTCGTTAGCCAGGACTTTACGCACCTATTGAGAGTCAAAGTGCGGAAACTGAGTCCACAAACATACTTACACACATGTACCTCGCAGACAAAAACACGAAAGATGAATGTAACAAGATCGCCAACTAGAAGTGACAATTTAGAAAAATATGCCTTAATATGCCTTGCTCGTCTTACATATTTCACATCAGACGGCAAACAGATGACAACCGGCTCTAGTAAATTTGAAATTCAGGGACTAGAGATTTATTTCAAATTTCCAAGAATTTAAACTAACAAATGTTTAAATATTCACGAGGGACTCAAATAAATAAGAATTTTGTCAATATTCGTGATTTAATTATTATGTATTAACAATTACATACAATTATTTACAGATTTTTATTTTAAAAGGATACGGATCTTCCGTAATCTTTTTTTGAGTGAGCTTTCGTTTAACATTCATGATGTCATCAAACATTAACATGCATAACGTTTGAATGAAGACTGGAATGCGAACTTATATATGTATATGATATTAACAATTTATGAAAAGTTTCAGCTGACGTACTTATTTATTAATTTCATTTACGAGTTTTGCACCCTCCCACAACCCTACTTGCACAGCAGGCGGTCGGTTCGCATATTAGTCATATAAGATCAATTATCGAAATTGATATCAGCCGCCTTACTACTTATACTAGTAGTTGGGATTCCCGGCGACTGCCTCACATCAAAGTTCCCCAAAAACGTAAAAATCATGGTTGGCCAAACCTAAAAAAAAAAAAAAAAAAAGTTTGTACTCTACCCCCACTAAACAGGCCGTGTGGAGTCGAATGCACTCACTCCTGAAGTGATAGCTCTAAACGTTCCAGAGATAGCTTTCCCAAAACCCTTGCTAATTACTTACTAACCTAACTAACCACCTTATCAGCTACGAATGCATCGTTATCTACTTTCCTACATTCACTAACCCGATCTATGGCTCTAAAAGAAAAATAGAATAAACTATGTCTAACCTAACCTAACCTACGGGTCTAAGCAAACAACAATAAATATACCTTACCTACATTAACACCATTATCTATAATAAAATTAGATGTAAGGGTTACATATTTAAATAAAACATTTTTATTCCAGGTATTATTCTTTTATTTATATGTCCATTATATTTCTATACAAATTTACTAGCACCGTATCATTGTTCTCTGAGTCACACGTAAAATTTCTAAGGAAGTCTTCTAATCTCATCCCCCTGAACTTGTAATATATGTATACCAAACAGTACTCTCCGCACACCGCCGATAGGTAATCCTGAACCGTAAGGCTATTGTATCTCCACATGCAACAATTCCTCCTTAAAAATCCTTCTATTGCTTCAATAGGTTTACGTCCAAACGAATCAAAGTATTCCCCAACTCTTTCAACGTTTATATGAATAGCCACCCAATGAGACCCCGGCTGTGAATCAGGGTCAAGATTGCATATGATAAGTGCTGGCACCTGAGCATACATCGGCAATCGATTTGAAGGATATACGTTGCTCTGGAGGCTGGGATGTATTCTACGAAGACTCATTTGCACTTCTAGTGTGTTCATACATTAATATGCGTTTACTCCCCTACTCTTTCACTCTTTTACTGACTACATTTATTACTATCAATTCATATTTGTACCAATGTATTTAAACACACATAATATGATCTCAACATAAGTAATGAGTCTCTTTGTAAAAAAAATAATGAAGGTAAATAAAAACCATGCCATATTCGATTACATTATATTTTATTATTCTTAATATCATAATAATTACATAAGTGATTGCTTAACTACTATAATCCACACATACATTTCTGTTCTTATCTATTTCTATAATATTTGAAAACTCTGCGTAAACTACACAGTTAATTGTTTCAGTCAATGCGCTCTCGAATCTTACTTCCATTCTTACACTACCATGGCGTACAAGATTCCAATGCACATTAGAGTTAGCCGACAAGTCAGGTGTTAAATCAAAAGCTAGTAAACAGTACCCATTTGAATATTGCTCCCTCGATATTCCATTACCTTCGTTAAGAAAATGTATACCGGTGCCTGAGTACAGGGTGTGGTATGCGCTAGTAAATACATCGTTTGGAAATGATGGTTGTAACGCTTTTGAAGGTATCTGTTGACCATCTATATATAGGCTAAATGAGCAAATACCAAAATTTTCAAAGTTGAAAGGATTTTTACCATAACTACCGTTGAATGCTGTATTATTCACAAAACCTATAATACATCTCTTAGGAACCTGTCCTAAAATATACTTCAAAAGTAATGAAGGTTAATAAAAACCTGATAAGGTTATTCGTTTATATTTTCATATTCGTAAATATATTTTATTGTTCTTAATATTATAATAATTATACGTATATGTGGTGCTAAACTACTAGATACACACATTTCTGTTCTTATCTATTTCAAAAATATTTTAAAAATGCAATGACTATTAAGATTGCAAAGGGTATTTAGAGTGCCCTTTGTATTTATTATCCACATTTTACTGATAGGTATGGATACTTGTTCAAACATGCAGTCGAGTTGAATATCGTTACTAGATAATGATATCCATTACCAGTCTATATAACCCGATACTTGTAGAAAGATTTAGTATTGTGCTCTAAGTTCGACAAAAGTGAAGTAGTTGAAAGTTTGAAATAATAAACAACAATGGAGGTAAGTTATTTATATTTTTTAAATTTGGTTTCAGTAAATTCTTTAATAATTCCTATTTATTTTTTGAAATGCATTTTGATTTGTTTATGTTATATTTCGGTCTTCATACAACCTGAAAGATGTGGAAAAATGTTTCAGACCATATCATTATTATAATTTATCTGATGATGAAGAAGAGGTTTTAAACATAACAGAAAATAAAAATAAGAAGACCAATCGTTTAGATGACTTTTTTCTTCAAGAACCTGACCGGAAGAAGAAAAAAACTAAACTTTCTTCAAGTGTTGGCCGTGCAGGGAAGGAGGGAAGCATATCATATATATCGACTGATAAAGATGATGGAATGGACGCTGACACACTTGTGAAAATGGAATTATATAGTTTAAAAAAGTTGAAAGAAATCCCAGTGGCACAACATTGGAAAAATGCAGATATTCGTGTTAAATATTACATGAAAAACGATTCCAACATTGATGTTCAGATAAAGGATATTGTATACAACATAACAAAGGGGATATCCGAGGAAGATAGTGTAAAACGTTACAGTTTTAAAAATTAGTTTCATTTAGTTTCTTCATGCTTCAGATTTTAATACCATATGTTTATATAATTAAGTAATGTTTCAGTTTTCCACTAGTATAAATACTATGTTACATTGTACAAAGTCAATCATTGTGCTTTTTGTTGAAGACCTTTGCGCATTAAGGTTAAAAGTGTGAGACAAAAAACAGTTGTGAAACGAATACATATATACAATGTCTCAAGAATGTGTTAGTGTTTTTTTTTGATGAAATGGATCATGAATTTGAAAGCTTATCCATTGATACAATTGAACTTTTCAACGTTTGTGATGAAATAGAAAGAAATGATTTAAATCACCCATTCTATGATCAAATAATGATGGTGCTATGTGATGAATTCGATGGGAAACTGTGAGAATATTTAATAATCATATTATATATATATATTTGATTTCTCTATTCACATTTCTAACAGTTAAATATAATAAAATTTGTATTCGATAGGGTTGATCAAATGGGTCGTGGAACCAAAAAGAAAAGCAGCTGTTGATATTAACTCTGCTGACATCAAAATAATAAAATCTGGATCGAACATGCATCTTTCACGGTCTTCACAAGAGCAATCAACATCGAATGAAGGTAATAATTTTAACATGAAATTTTGCTGTATTTGTAATAGAAATGTTTCCAAAAAATATTTCGCTAATCATCTAAGGAGCGATGCACATAAAAATAATGTAAATAAAATACAACATTCAATAAAACCCAATGTTAAGATAATTGAGACTGCGTTCGGTAATAGAATAATAACCTATAGAGTAACTTCAGAAAATCAAAATGATTTACAGTTTGAGACACCAGAGTTATTTCTTGCATCAGTCAAAGATACAATATTTACAATAATAAATAAATCTATAGAAGATCATACAATTTTAAAAATAAATTTCATTTTATATGGTGACTTTGTTCAGGAGACAAAAAACATTAACAACACTTTTGATTTCCAATCAATGAATTTTATTGTTTGTATTGGTGATGATTTAAATATATTTTATACAACTCTCACGAAATCTCTAATAAACTATATAAATTCATTCGAGAGAAAGGATAGTGGGTGGAGTCTGAAAAAAATTTTACATTTGGATATGAACTTAAATCAATTAAACCCTTTAAGAGGTTCTTTATTGAGTTACCACATGATATAAAAATAAAAAAAGCTGTGATCAATGTTAAAAACACTGATGACGCATGTTTTAAGTGGGCACTGTTATCTGCTTTATTTCCAATTCATAAGAATTCGGATAGAGTATCATCATACACCAAATTCAGTCATAAATTAAAGTTCGGTAATATTAAATTTCCAGTTAAATTAAACGATATACACAAAATTGAAAGTCTTAATAATATAAGCATTAATGTTTTTGGGTTAGAATATAATGAACAAAGAAAAAAACATTGTATTGTTGGGCCATTGTATTTTACAAAGAATAAAATGCAGACTCATATAAATTTACTATATTTGACACAGGGTAAAATCGGTCATTATTGTTATATAAAAAATATGTCACGATTAATAAGTAGTCAAGTTTCGAAATCCAAGGAAGCTATATATCTATGTGACTTTTGTTTACAATATTTTTCAACATCTGAACGTTTAAATAACCATCAAATAAATGATTGCAGACATATTTGTACACAAATACCAAGCTTAGATAAAAATAAAAGAAATTGGTGGGGTGATATTGTTTCTGAATGTAAATTAAGTTTTGATAAATTTCAACGTAAATTGATGTTACCTTTTGTTATATATGCGGATTTTGAGGCTTTTTTAAGTCCCTTAGCATCATGTTCAAACGATCCTTCAAAATCACATACAATAAATGTACAAAAACATAATGTGTATAGTTTCGGATACTACATTAAATGCTCATACGATGATAAATTGTCTAAATATGTAACATAAACTGGTGAAAACTGTGCTTTAAAATTTATGGAAACACTGAAAGATAATATGACAACAATTGTTAAAAAAAATTGGTTTCCAAAAAGTTGCTAATAAAATATCACCAATACAGCAAGATATACTCAGCAAATCTAATCATTGTTATATTTGTGATAAAATTTTGTGTGGGAATTCAATGATTTACTACGATTGGTTTACTGGGGAATTTGTTGGGGTCATACATAAAGTTTGTTCAGAAAAATTTAGAGTACCTTACACTATACCAGTCTTCTTGCACAATTTAAGTCATTATGATGCACATTTTATCGTACATGCCTTAAACTTTGATGAAGGTCAGGTAGAAGTTCTCCCACAAAATAAAGAAAAATACATATCATTTTCAAAGGTTCTTAAAATCAATAACAGTAATGTAACTTTACGTTTTGTGGATTCCCTAAAATTTTTACCCAGCAGCTTAGATACTTTAGCAAAAAATTTAACAAAGAATAATTTTAATGAATTATCAAAATGCTTTCCCAATTCAGAAGACTTTAAACGGCTGACTAAAAAAGGTGCATTTCCATATGAATTCATTAAAGATTTTGATACTTTAAACTACAATCAACTTCCAGATCTTCCACACTTTTACAGTACTCTTACAGATTCCATTATTTCTAACGAAGATTACAACCATGCCAAAGATTTATGGAATCATTTCAATTGTAAAAATATGTTGGATTATTCAAATCTTTATTTAAAAACTGAGGTTTTATTGTTAGCAGATATTTTTGAAAATTTTAGGTGTGTTTGCATTAAAACGTACGATTTAGACCCGGCTCATTACTATACAGCACCTGGATTAAGTTGGGATGCTATGTTAAAACATACTAAAACAGAAATTGAATTACTTTCTGATATAGATATGATTGCTTTTATTAAATCAGGAATTCGTGGTGGTGTTTCGCAATGTAGCACTCGCTATGCAAAAGAAAATAATGTTTACATGTCTGACTATAATGCGAAAGATAAAGAGTCATTCTAAATGTATTTCGATGCCAATAATCTATATGGTTGGGCAATGTCACAATATCTACCTACAGGTGGTTTTGAGTGGGTTAGTGTTGATACAGATTTTAATGTTAGTTGTTCATCGCATATAGGTTTTATCTTAGAAGTAGATCTGGAGTATCCGGTGGATTTACATGATAAACATTCAGATTTACCTCTTTGTCCAGAAAATATACCAGTTGGGGACGCTAAGGAAATTAGATTGATTCCAAACTTAAAAAATACATCCAAATATATTATTCACTATCGAAATTTAATTCAATGTTTGAAAATGGGTTTAAAATTATAAAAAGTTTATAGAATATTAAAATTTAAGCAGAGTCCATGGTTAAAGAAATATATAGACCTTAATACACAATTAAGAACTCGAGCTAATTCCGATTTTGAGAAAGATTTCTATAAACTCATGAACAACGCTGTTTTTGGTAAGACTATGGAAAATATTGAGAAACGAGTTAACGTTAAACTGTTAACCCACTGGGAAAATAGGGGCAGAGTATTGGGAGCTGGGGATCTAATTGCTCAACCACATTTTCACAGTGTTTCAATATTTTCTGATAGTCTTGTTGCAATTCAATTAAACAAAATGAAATTAATTTATAATAAACCTATTTATCTCGGATTTTGTATATTAGATATATCTAAAACGCTGATGTATGATTTCCACTATAATTACATGAAAGAGAAATTTACTTCAAATCTGAAACTACTGTATACAGATACTGACAGTCTCATTTATCAAATATTTACTAGTAACTTTTATAATGATATAAAGCCAGACATTTGTACACATTTCGATACATCAGATTATGATCCAAACAATGTTTTTAATTTTCCTCAAGTAAATAAGAAAAAATTATGTTATTTTAAAGATGAAAATTGTGGTAAAATCTTTACAGAATTTGTGGGTTTGCGATCAAAAATGTATGCATTACAGGTAGATGATAAAATTATTACTAAGGCGAAGGGTGTTAACAAATGTGTCACTAAAAAATTAACGTTGGATAATTATAAGTCGTGTTTGTTTAATAAAAACGTACAGCATTGTAAAATGTATCGGTTTAGATCATTAAAACATACAATTTTTACACAGGAAATAAATAAGGTGTGTTTATCTTTTAATGACACTAAGCGGTACATTTTACGAAACAAAATCGATACGTTACCTATATGTCATTACCAAATCAATAGTATGTAATTAAGTTAATCATTATTGTAAATATAACAAATTGTAAATTTTTATGTAAAATAAATTTGTTTTGTACATGTATAATGTATAAACGTGTACATTAATATTGTGATATAACACTTACATTTTTTGTATATTTCATATAAATAAATTGTTTTTAAAATATCAACTTAGTTTTATTCCTTTCCCTGAAGAAGACAGAAGTCAAAAAATAATGATTCATTTTATTCATCCCTTTGCTGCCATCGTAGCAGGACCTAGTGGGTGTGAAAAATCTAACTTTGTTGTAAATTTCATTAAGCATAAAAGTAGTATATGTAATGAGATTTTTTTAGAAATAACATGGTGTTATGATGAAATGCAGCCGCTATATATAGCGTATATAACATATATAATATACCCGGAGTATATTATAATATACCCGGAGTAAATTACCACCAAGGACTACCGGAATTGCATATGTTTGATGGTAAAAATCCACATTTGATTATAATAGATGACTTAATGAGGGAATCTGATGGTCGAGTGGTTGATATATTTACAAAAGGTAGTCACCATAGAAATTTGAGTGTTTTTTACATAACCCAAAACTTATTTCATCAAGGAAGAGGACAGCGCGACATTTCACTTAATTCAAGTTATATTATTTATTTTAAAAATCCCCGTGACAAAACACAAATACGATTTCTAGCTAGACAAGTTTCACCGGAAGATACCAAGTTTATTGAAGATTCATATACCGATGCTACTAAAGAAGCTCATGGTTATTTAATGATTGATTTGAAACAAAACACTGATGATGCTCGCCGCATAAAATCTAAAATATTTGAATCTAGTTATTTTTGTACAATATATGTTCCTATGAAAAGGTATAAGTATCTTTGTAAACAGCCACTCTAAGTCAGTAATGAGCCATGTATCAACGAATAACAACGCATAAGGAATTGTTATCAGCTTTACATAAATTAAAACCCAAACATCGTAGGATATTATTGAAGTCTTGTAATAATCAAGAAATTAACTGTCTATGTGAATGTATTCACAATGTTTTACAAGGAAAAGTACCTTTAAAAGAGAATACAAAAACAAAATTAAAAAAAGTTAAAAATCTCTTACGTAATCTGATCAGTAAGGGAAAAAGTTTTGAATACAGGAAAAATATATTAATACAAAAAGGAGGGTCCTTTCTTCCAATAATTTTGGGTACAATTCTAAGCACCCTTGTAAGTTGTTTTAATAAATCACAATGAACACAAAAAAAATGCTTCTTGTTGAGCAAGACTTTATTGATAAACTGAAACATCACAATGAAAATAAAGCAACACCGCAAAGTAGATTGGATTTAGAAATGGAAAAAATTATATCAAGTAAATTGGATGATCGCGAAAAATGGGCGCTTTATCTACAAATTTTACAAAGATACTTACATTACTCCATGGAAGAACGTCAACCTCAAGAAATAACAATAACTGAAAAGGTAATAAATGATAATACTAACGAAAACCGTAACATCAATAATATAACTACTAGTGAAAATGAAAAAATGCTAAATGTTAAACAACCCCCAACGGGTGAAGACATCGCATATGGGTTACAACCAAAAGAAATATTAAAATTAATTCCTAAAACTTATATGAGGAGGGGTGAATTATTGATTGATACAATAGTAAATAAAACAGATCAATTGCAATGGAATAAAATTGGAACAGTTTTCATTAGTGGACAAGAGATACCAGGGAGTAATATATAGATTTAGTGAATGACATCTTACGACCCTCGAAGAGATCCGATCCAATCGGTTGGGAAATATTCGCCAAGTTTTTAAATGATATAAATACACCGCTAACATACATTGGTAATCTGAAAAGAATCAAATATATATCTGACCTTAATAGTAAAGATAAAACATTGATTCAAGAATCACCACCTGTGGTTTCTTCAACTCCAACACAATCTAAACACATCAACAAATTGAGAAACAAAAGTGATTGGGAGAAATGGACCCCGTATTAGAGTTACATCGCATCTATTATGATATATCACATCCAGCCGGTTACAGCAGTGTCAATAAGTTAACAAAGGCAATGAATGGAAAAATCTCAAAAAGTGATGTTTCGAAATGGTTGCAGTCTCAAGAAACATATACATTACATAAACCGGTTATAAAAAAATTCCCGCGTAATAAATATATTTTATCAAATATTAATGAATTGTGGCAAGCTGATTTAAGTGATTTAAGAACTTACATACAATATAATGATGGATATAAATATATTTTGTGTGTTATTGACGCCTTTAGTAAGTATGCTTATGTTAGAGCCATGAAAAAGAAGGATTCATGCACAATAAAAACGTGTTTTAGTAGCATCTTTGATGAAGCTAAAACTGTTCCTAGACATATTCAATCAGATAACGGTACGGAATTTGTATCTAAGGATGTCCAAACTTATTTAAAACGTAAAAATATAAATTATTACACTACAAATAATCCAGATATAAAGGCAAGTATAGTAGAACGATTTCAGAGAACATTGAAAATGAAAATGTGGCGTTATTTTACACATAAGAATACTTATCGCTATACAGATATTTTACAAGATTTGGTTAGTTCTTATAATCACAGTGTGCACTCTAGTATCAAGATGAGACCATGTGATGTTAAAATGGAAAACATTATGGAAGTTTGGCGGAATTTATATTATGATGAAAAGACTTATATTTCAAGTTTAAACAAAGTACCTAAGTTTAACGTTGGTGACTATGTAAGAATTACAAAATACAAACATGTTTTTCAAAAAGGTTATGAAAGTAATTGGAGTAATGAAATTTTTATCATTACTTCCATTATAGATCGTTCCCCTTGGGTTGTATACACTTTAAACGATTTAGAAAATGAATCAATAACAGGAACTTTTTATGAGAAAGAACTACAAAAAATAACTTTTTCCCCCACTTCCGAATATAAAATTGATAAAATCATCAGATCACGTAAAAGCGGTATTAGAAAGGAAGTATTAGTTAAATGGAAAGGATATCCTAACAAATTTAATTCTTGGGTCTTACTGTCGAATATTAAAAATCTACAATGAAGGAAAGTTTCTATTTAACTTTACTCAGCAATAGTTCCACACAATATTTCCCGGGAAATGACATCAATTTTTTCTACAAAACTACCGAAAGCCATTACATTAGAAGGAGAATGGATGGTAGGTATAGTTGAGTTTCAATATCCCTCTACTATGTTCTCGGTGCAAGATCATGAAAATATCATATACATAAGTAAAAAAACTACCATCAATAACGAAGAGACCACACTAATGTATAAGAACCATATACCAGACACCAACTATGATAATATACAAAATATTCTTATTGCTTTAAATTCGAAAGAGAAAGTTAGTTTTCGCCAGGACACCGTGTCAAAGTTTGTCTCTGTTGCAGTAAAGGATCCATCAATAATTTCACTATCTCTATCACCTAATTTGAGCTTTCAACTTGGATTTGAGCCAGATACCAATTTAGTAAATCATAATATCGGTAAACGCCCTGCTAATCTACATTTGGGGTTACCATCACAATTATTTGTGTATTGCGATATTATAGAACCACAAATTGTTGGTGATGTCATGACACCCCTATTGAGAATTATACCCTTAGATCCTGCTAAATACATATATGGTTCAAATAAAATGCATATATTTTCACCACCACATTATTTACCGGTAATGAGAAGAGAATTTGATGTTATTGAGATAGATATAAGAACAACCACGGGAAATGCGGTACCATTTCAATACGGTACATCGTGTGTGAAACTTCATTTAAAAAAAATATAATCTACATTTCCTTTTTAAAATGTATACACCTCAAGAAACTTTTGTATGTCCTTATGAACATTATTATTCGCAACAAGCTGGGTCTGGTATAAATGTAATCTACAAAGGAGCCTTACATCAACGTGGTCATGGTATCGAAAGTTTTCTTGGGGGGTTATTTCGAAGTGTGCTACCTTTACTCACTAGTGGTGCTAAGGTGATTGGAAAAGAAGCACTTAACAGCGGTATTGGGCTTTTGTCAGATGTTGTAGCTAGTCGACCTATTAAAGAATCCATTAAAAATCGATTGAAAGAGGCTAGTTCTAATCTTAAACGCAAAGTTGATACCAAAATTGATAAACTTATGACTGGATCGGGTGTTAATAAGAGACGAAAATATTGTAATGAGCTCATTCGAGTTTCACCCCTCAAAGTGAAAGGCGCTTCAAAGAAAACAAGGAACAAAGATATTAATATTTCCAAGGATATATTTTCAAACTAATCATAATGTCATTTATTCATAATCATTCATGTGAGTGCGTTAAATCTGAATTGGATCTGTTTGCTCTTCCTTCCACACAAACAAGTATGGAATATGGACACTGGATACATTACAAACCAATTTCTTCATTAAGTGATGATGGACCCATCGAATTCCAAGTACCTGGTACAGGAGATGATTACATAGACCTTTCGCATACACTACTCCATCTCAAGGCTCAAATTAAAAATCAAGACGGTTCTGCAGTTAATGCAGCTAATGTAGTGGCACCAGTCAATAATTGGTTACATTCTTTATTTAACCAATTGGATGTTTACCTAAACCAAAAACATGTGTCACCCCCAAATAATACTTATGCATATCGTGCTTTCATAGAAACTCTATTAAATTATTCATCATCCGCCAAACAATCACATTTGACATGTGGTTTGTGGTACGAGGATACAGCTGGTAAAATGAATGAAACTAATGAGGCAAACAAGGGCTTTTACAAAAGACAACAACTTTCAAAGGATGGTAAGGATGTTGAAATGATTGGGCATTTACATGGGGATATATTCAATCAAGATAAATTCCTCACTAACGGGGTCGAATTATCTATAAAATTAGTTAGATCGAGAGAAACATTTAACCTCATGTCACAGAATGCAGATAATAAGTACAAAGTCTGTATAACAGATGCAACTTTAATAATACGCAGAGCAAAAATTTATCCATCAATACTAATAGCTCATCAAAAGGTTCTTGCCACTACTACGGCTAAATATCCTATAACAAGAGGTGAAGTGAAAGTCCTGACCATACCATCTGGTGTGCAGGGTAAAACACTGGACAATATATTTTTAGGACAGGTTCCTAAGAGATGTATTATAGGTTTTGTGAATAATACAGCATTCAACGGTAGTTATGGTAAAAATCCTTTCAACTTTGAAAATTTTGGTATTTGCTCATTTAGCCTATATATAGATGGTCAACAGATACCTTCAAAAGCGTTACAACCATCATTTCCAAACGATGTATTTACTAGCGCATACCACACCCTGTACTCAGGCACCGGTATACATTTTCTTAACGAAGGTAATGGAATATCGAGGGAGCAATATTCAAATGGGTACTGTTTACTAGCTTTTGATTTAACACCTGACTTGTCGGCTAACTCTAATGTGCATTGGAATCTTGTACGCCATGGTAGTGTAAGAATGGAAGTAAGATTCGAGAGCGCATTGACTGAAACAATTAACTGTGTAGTTTACGCAGAGTTTTCAAATATTATAGAAATAGATAAGAACAGAAATGTATGTGTGGATTATAGTAGTTAAGCAATCACTTATGTAATTATTATGATATTAAGAATAATAAAATATAATGTAATCGAATATGGCATGGTTTTTATTTACCTTCATTATTTTTTTTACAAAGAGACTCATTACTTATGTTGAGATCATATTATGTGTGTTTAAATACATTGGTACAAATATGAATTGATAGTAATAAATGTAGTCAGTAAAAGAGTGAAAGAGTAGGGGAGTAAACGCATATTAAAGTATGAACACACTAGAAGTGCAAATGAGTCTTCGTAGAATACATCCCAGCCTCCAGAGCAACGTATATCCTTCAAATCGATTGCCGATGTATGCTCAGGTGCCAGCACTTATCATATGCAATCTTGACCCTGATTCACAGCCGGGGTCTCATTGGGTGGCTATTCATATAAACGTTGAAAGAGTTGGGGAATACTTTGATTCGTTTGGACGTAAACCTATTGATGCAATAGAAGGATTTTTAAGGAGGAATTGTTGCATGTGGAGATACAATAGCCTTACGGTTCAGGATTACCTATCGGCGGTGTGCGGAGAGTACTGTTTGGTATACATATATTACAAGTTCAGGGGGATGAGATTAGAAGACTTCCTTAGAAATTTTACGTGTGACTCAGAGAACAATGATACGGTGCTAGTAAATTTGTATAGAAATATAATGGACATATAAATAAAAGAATAATACCTGGAATAAAAATGTTTTATTTAAATATGTAACCCTTACATCTAATTTTATTATAGATAATGGTGTTAATGTAGGTTAGGTATATTTATTGTTGTTTGCTTAGACCCGTAGTAATTAGCAAGGGTTTTGGGAAAGCTATCTCTGGAACGGTTAGAGCTATAACTTCAGGAGTGAGTGCATTCGACTCCACACGGCCTGTTTAGTGGGGGTAGAGTACAAACTTTTTTTTTTTTTTTAAGGGTTGGCCAACCATGATTTTTACGTTTTTGGGGAACTTTGATGTGAGGCAGTCGCCGGGAATCCCAACTACTTATACTATTCTTTCAACTTAAAATTACCGAGGGGACCAATAAACATTGATTTTATTTAATTTATTTTCATATAATATACAGGGGACCGAAAATAAATCAAATAAGCGAGTGTCAAAATTAAAAAAAAAATCTAAATCATTTATTCATATAGGTAACACAATGTACACTTATGAACATCAAAAACAGAGATGTATATAAAATGCTTCTAATTTTACATTTACTGCCAGTTCTCTAATCAAGGGCGTAGAACGGAAAAGAAGAACTGGCAATGAACTCTCCGTCACTCTTTTAATCGACAAGTTTTTGTTTTACACAACGTTTGTAAGGAGCTGCAACCATCACACCATGTTCCACATGACATCAGCAGGAGGCACGGTACATTCTCGTGAGCACAACACGCAAATACGTAGTCGAAATAAATAATATCACCGCATACACGAATTCAAGTAAGACCAGTCCTTGAAATGTGAACTTGGCTACATAAGAAAATAATAATACTAATTATACTGAAATAATTCGATACCACATGGATCACGGTTTGTTCCCACTTTACATTAAGAAGTGGTTGTTGACGATCGCCCCAGAGTCTGGAAATGCAGCCGAGAGATTCAGTCGCGTTACATATCTAAGCACTAGGAAATAGTTAGCTAGCGTTTAAATATTCATTTGTATTATAATAGGCCTTAGCAAGTAGCTTTACTTTAACGTACGATTTATTTTCTGACAACACTTGTATATAACCAAGAATTTCATTGAAAAAACGTATTGAATTTCCTTGGAAAGAATTACTTGTTTTATGCAGCCTTTTGGTTGGTGCTATTGAGAGTCTTGGTAAGAAACAAGTTAGCACTGTGAAAGCAAACGTCCGATGTTTTCTTCTAATATTAGAATTACTACTGAGATCCAGAATAAACGCATTAAACAACTATCTGATGGTATAAATATATAAACGTAATCACGAACTTAAATTGGACCTAGATTAGGCTAAAGTAAGAAACAATCAAAGTAAGAATATGAGAATCAGAGACACCAATTAAAGGTTGACTGTATTAAAGCCTCTCTTTATAGAATATATATCGAAGAAATTTATACTGAAGCGTTTTTTTTTGAAATTGTGGAATCAAATCTTCCATCTGCAACTGAAAGGCAAAAAAAAGATTTGGTTAAATATGATAAAAAGTATTGTCTTTTGTTAACATAGCTTTTACACATTTAGAAAACACTTTTTTACCAGATTGAAGCTATGTATTATTAAACTTATAATTATATTATTCAGTATAATTCTGAAGTACTAAAATATCCTGTACAATTGAGATCAGTAGTTCACATGTTTCAACATCGGTTTTTGTAAATGAATTGTCGGACTTTTTGAGACAACCGATCGAGTGATAGGGCTCACTAGAGAGGCATGATTTCACACTGGTTGCCTGGTTGTTGATTTCAATACTGGTGCAGAAGTGTCTCCAGCACCCTTGCTTCCCAGTCGGTGGGTTACCGATTATTACCTGCTCTATTAAACAGCTTCCCGACCTTCTTTCGGTGTCTCTCCAGTTCCACCTAGGCATGGTAAGGGGACACGACTGTTCAAAGCTGGTCAGAAGTAGGGACGTTAGGTTATTTACATGTTTGTCGATGTTTTGTACATCAATGGTGGTTGGTATCGTCAGTTTGTCTACCTCCGAGCTAATTATTCTGTAAAATTTTACCGAGTCAGTTCTCTGAGGTATACTCACTGGAAACGTGCCAGTTCTGTATGTGATCTGACAGACCAGCAGTTACCATTGTTAGATCGATTATGGTTTGCGAGCGTGCGTTAATAAAGGTTGGTTACGAGCCACTGTTTGCTAAGATAAGATTATTGCTATGAATAAAGTTAAGCATATTCTCACCACGAGCGTTGGTAGCATTACCGCATAACGCGTGGTGCGCATTGGAGTCTTCTGCGATGATGAGCTCCGGTTTCACCCTCTCACAGTAGTCAGTCAGAAGGCCGAGTTCTGGAGTGGGCACGTCCTCGTCACCCGGTAAGTAGGCGAATGCCAGGACGATGTCTGGATGCGCGTTTCTAGATAGCTGTAAGGTCCCTTGAACACAGTTCGTTAATTAGACATGCTGGTACATGTTTAGGTATGATTATACAGGTTCTTGGATTACTTACGGAGGTATCCAGTACAAGTTTACCACCGGCTACCCAGGCCGCATATCTTGCCATTCCTGATCCACAGCTCCTGGATCGCGGCGATGGTCTTCGGGTTGGCGATGGTCTCCAGCAGTCTGCGTAGGGAAGCCGACGCTGTTTGGCTGTGCTGGAGGTTGGTCTGGATAAGGTCAGTCCGGCGAGGGGGAGGAGCGCAAACAGCTGTCGCTGAATTCACTCCCCCCGGTTTCCTGAAAGAACTCGTCATCCGAGGTTAGTTGTACCGGTGAGGGTGGTTGTGGAACTGTCTCCATGGGGACGTTTGTCTCGGCGACCGCAGCTACCTCCGTCATTGACGTGGGTAACTTTGGCCCCGATGACTCCGTCCTGGCAGTGGTTAGTATAGCGACAATTACCTCTGAGGGTTCATCTTTTTCCAGAATGCGGATGTAGATGTTCCCCATCAGGTAATATATGCGGCGTTCATGTACTTTGATATTTGAGATCTTAAACTCCGGCATACGAAAGAACAGAGATACGCCTGTCGGGTCCTGTGTTCTACGTTCGTGAGTCAGGGTCCAAGATCTAATTATTGAGGTGGCGGTTCTGCCTCGTAATCAGTTTCCGTAGAGCCTCCATGTTACCAGTGAATATGCAGTAGACACGGCACTTTCTTCGGAATTGCTGATTGAGGCCTAACCATCAGCCTGGTGTCCGGTATGGGATTGTTGATGACATCACATGCTTCGGTCAGCCATCTCAGTGTGAAGGTGTCCTCGCACCAAGTTTTGAGGACACCATCTGAGAAGTGGGCTCTACCCCGGAACCTGATGTCGTTGGGTTCCATTGTCAGGGTAGCTTCAAGATCCGCCATGAGCGGATCATCTTTGATTTTACCCTCGATCTGTAGGCGGATGTTATCCGCCTGTTCTTGTGTCATGTCTATGAAGGGCTCAGTCATCACGGCAACATAAAGCTCATTGGCTTTGTAGGATGCTGCCGCTTTCGCGTAGCTGGCCGAGATCCCTGACTCCAGCTGGGGTTTGTTGGGTTTTACCCTATTACTCTCCCTAGTCGGTGTCACGGTTTCCTCCGGCCGATCGCGTTTTTGGCCCTTTATTTGTTGGTTGCTTAATTTTGGTTTTTTAGTTTGGTTATCCTCTCTAGGTCTCTTACTGCACTTAGAGCCATTAGACTTGAGCGCTGCAGAGGACCTAGTCGGTTTCGGTGCCCTTTTCCCGCCTCCTGCTGCTGTGGTAGCAGCGGGGGCAGTTCCAGCATTCTCAGTTAGCTTCTGAACGCCGGTAGCCAGCTTCCGCTGTTCCGTCGCTCTTTTGGCTTTCCTGAGCCGTCGCCTTTTTGAAGAGCTTAGGACCATTGTGAGAGTCGGTTCCTGAATTGCAGATTTCAGGGCCGACATGTCTATGGTCGAGGTTTGTGCACTGGACGTGCTCACCGTCGCAGCCTCGGTCTTCCGCATCGTTCTTGCTTCGGATGCCCCCCTTACAGACGCAGACATTGCTGTAGCATCCTTCGGAGTTGCTATCTTTGACTCGACCGACGCAGTCAACCTGGCCGCAACAGTGGACGCATCCTTGTGCGGTGGTATATGGGATACCATTGGAGGGGGTACGGTTAAGGGTGCATCCCGGTTTGGCGCATACTCAGCCGCTTCCCTCTCCTTTGGAGTCTCGGATGCTGCCCTAGTGGGTGCATCCGTGTGTGAGACAGGGGCATCAGAGTATCGTGCCATTGGTGGCTTGCACCGCGACACCTCCTGCGACGCAACCCTGGGTATGTTTGTTGTAGGCGCATTTGTGGATGCAGCTTTGTGCTGGTTTATATGTTTTGCCTCTTTATCCATGAGGTGGTATGGAATAAATTCACCGTCAGAGCTCTCCACCCGCCACGGAGCCCTCAAGTCGGGGACGCCCCTTGCTCAGCAAGCGACGTCAGAGCTACTCCTTCGGTATAGAGCCAGCGCGTAGAAGGGCAGACGCGTCCGCACGCAGCAAGAGAGTACTAGTCTATTCGCATCACGAGACGATGACGCAAACTCACCCTGAGTCCCGTACCACGCCGACGGCCTCCCCTCCACACCCCGACTCTCGCTCAGTAGCCCGCTAATGGGATACCACAGCCGGTTGACCGAGGTCAGCTAATCCACGGCCTCCCGTGTGAGGGGAAATCCAGACCAAAGAGGTGTGTTGTGTGTAGCGCACAACTATAACCGGCGCACTACTCCACTCAACCACCAGGACTCCTTCATCCCCACGTACGGGTCCCCGCGCACGGCACAAACACGCGGGAGGTCATTCACTGTCCACCGTCTTTCTATCTTGGATGATGAACTCGCAAGGACATGACCTCTACATCCCTGCAATAGTTCGCTTGGTGGTTTTAGTTACGTCTAATGCATAGGGTATTAGACCAAGAACAGGGTCGGCAACCTCGGGAAGGTTAGTCCACCAAACTTGCCTTGGGGATCACAGCGACTTGCACTACCCCCAAGACCTCGCCTCCCTACCCATCAGAAGGATGTGGTAGGATGGGTCTGCACCTATGCTACCATGCAATGCAAGCATGTCGTACTGGGAACCGTAGAAGCATAGACCCAAACCCCCCCCAGATACTGTTGGCAAATACATTACCTACTGTGAATGACAGGCCAATAAAAGTTTTTGATATGATGCGCCTGACATATAAATCTTAGTTCTCACAAGTTATTAATTTAAATTATAAAGGATCTTCAGGTAAGAGCTAAATAAGTGAAAGGACGGCGGTGAACCTAAAATAATTAAAACTCAAAAAACTAGCAAGTCAACAAAAACTAATTAAGTCGATGTTTTGACGCTCAAACCAGGCTTGAGTGGTCTTGGCTTCAATCCAACCAATCCAAAACCCTCCCTTGGTAGACTTTTGGACAGGTTTTGTACCACAATGAACGGTTCGGTGGCCGTCGATACACAATCTTATACTAGAAGTTTAAGTCCTGAGTACATACCTCGTTACCAGGAAGAAAGGCACACAATATTATCAGCCGTAAGGATTTGGAGAAATTCTATTAGTTTGGGAACAAAGAGAGGTTAAACTGATGATAGTACCTTGCCTCACGATAGTTCTCAAAAACGCACTAAACACTCACTATACAATTCTAAATAGTCGACGTAACTATTATCAATTATAATGAACAAAAGGTACATATCAAAATAAAAATGTGTCTAACGTAACCCGAGTAAATCTCAACAATGACTCAACTAATAAATGTGACGATCGGCCGAGAAAAAATATTTGGGATCACCCTCATCAAAAATTATAAAATTAAAATTTCGAAGAGGTTTTAATTTTTCCTATTTTCGCAAAAATGAACGTCAGTCAGGACACTACCAACCAGAACATTACTGATGATATCCATGATGCATCCTCGGAACTTTATTTCCAGCTCCTTCAGAAGTCCTACCGTACACTCTTATTCTGTTTATTGTACTTCAATAGCGAAAAAAGATTCGTCCGTAAAGAGGGTATCACCGTATCGGTTTTTCGTACCGCTTTAACACCACCCGCCAACTCTTAAGCCTTATTGCTTTTAGACGAGCATTAAGTGCCCAATTTTTTTTTGTATCATCGTAGACCAAGATCATCATTTAAAACCGTTTATATTGTGTGTATTTTATACCCATATGCAAAGCCATCAACTTTTGTTTTCAGGATTTCTCGTTTTTCGCGCTTCGATATCTTTGATTGCTGCTGGTGTTTTTGCGGAGCGTGGCCAGTTTTTTTCTTGTCTTCAACACGACATCGTCAGACTTCGTTGTACTTATCAATAGTACGGTACATATACCTAAGCGTTATATTAAAATTTTTGAGCAACTTGGAAATGGTATTGTCTTTGGTTAACATAGCTTTTACACATTGAAAGAAAACAATTTTTTAACCGGATTAAAGCTATTTGTATCATAGAAATGGTACTCGGCGAGTGCACACAGGGGTGCAACGCAATAATAGCTATTCGGTTTTCTTTTAATGTCCGCTCCATCGTGAAAAATTTGTTGATTGTTTTTTGTTTTAAAACAGTAGTCAAACATTCAAAAATAGAATGCAATATTTTTTTTATAAAATCATGTTCGAAATTTAAAAATAATGTGCCAGTGACAGAACTTTGGGACCAACTACGTATATACGCCGATATCATTTATAGGTAACACAGTATATCTGTAATAATGATAATTGTATGTAGTAAATAAAACAAGACATAATGCAGTTCACGTATAATGAGCTCTGTCACAGGGCAAATCCTATGCAAAACGTTATACAAACAATGATAATAAATATAGTTGGTTTTTACACATAAACTAACATTTTTACAATAAAACACAATATACATAAGAAATAATGTTTTGTCATTAGTATGATAAGGGAGCGTTAAAGTATTACGTAACGAATTTGGGGGGGGGGATTGAATTACGCGTTATTGTTTATATTATTTTCCACTTTCCAGTACTTTATCCCACATAATGGTAAGTTTTACCGGTCACCGGTTTTTTAGTCACCGGGTGGTTACGAAACGTTTTACTATTGGATACAGACGTTAAGGCGCGTTTCATGGAGGGGGGGGGGGGTATTGTGTTTAAGAATCTCCAAAATTTTAGTGACGTAATATTTGAATGCTCCTTGAATGTAAATTTGCCATAAAATTATAAAGTAAAAATATGTCTGCATTAGTTAAAATCGAACCAATTTTCGAAATGGTAAAATAATAATAATTGAGTTTCTTTAGTAACATTAACTAAATAACCATCTCCAAATGCATAATTAATAATGAACTGGGCATTTCGCCATGTCTATAACCACACCTATCACATCATGTCATTATATTTGATTAAACCGGTAAAGTTAATCTGCATCTCCATCACCTGATCATAAAGACAATTAGCACCGACACCACATCTAGATTAATCCATGCATCGTTGAGGTTGAGCACTCGGAGGTTAAATGGCCAAACATCTATCACATACGGGACTAAGCTAGAAATTGCTCAGCTATCGGCTCAAGCGCAATAGCTAGGCGGAGAAGTCAGATCGGCCAAAAGATCCAGCTCATCTTCGGTGAGTTGTTCCCTGTGCTTCGGCCAGTCGTCTTGGTGAGTCCGCTTGAAGTCCGCGAGGGCGGTTCGTATCGTGGCCGGTATGGGGTCCGGGGCGTTGGTGTGTTTCGCCAACTCCGTCAGGACGTCCCCTAATCTTGGCCCGAGACCGTAAGGCCGGGAAGACATGTAGGCGCAGAGGCCCAGGACTCCGCGGTGTCTCTCGCTCGACTCTTTGGATCGGGCGCTCCGGATCAGGGATTGGAGAGTTTTATCTTCGTCGGGCAGAGCTCGGCAGTGCATTAAGCCCGTCAACACTTTGGCGGCCGATTGTCGGACCTGGAACGGGTATTGTGATTAATTAATAAATACAAATTGTACGGTCGTATGGTATAAAGTAGTACACCGACCTCAACTCTGCTGTCCCTCATGAGCTTCAGGGCGAATGCCTCGGCTCGCACGGCCCTCTCTGGCCGGTCGCACAGCATCGGAAGGCCGTAGAACAGCAGCGGGATGGCGAAGTCCAGACAGGCCAGGCGGGCCCACCAGGACCGACCGTTCGCCATCTCCTCCAAAACGTTCAAGACGCGGTCGAAGCTATCGCCTCGGTAGTGAACCTGGGCGAGGGCCGCCAGGAAGCCCCCGGCCGCCCGAGGGAGCTCCTCGTGCGGCCGAGTGGAACCTCTGGAGGCCAAAGCGCAAGCTAGAGGCACCAGTTTGAAATGTGTCTCCAAGTTTGTGTTAACACCGCGGACCACTATGCCCATGCAACCGCTCAGTACTGGAAAAAAATATCATACAAGCAATTCAAACAAATTTTGTTGATTCACAAAACCAGTACAAAGAGAACACGGAAGAAATAAGGAGGGAAACTTTGATTTCGGTGATTGAGTTATACCCGTGGTTAAAAGATTGACAGCTCTCTCGTGAGGCGCGTGCGCAGGTGCCACGGCTTCTCCTGTAAAGTGCAAGGCAGCCTGAAGTCGCTCCGGTAACTCGGTCTCGAGAGGAGAGTCCTCCTCCATCTCCCTCAGCTGCAGTTCAGTTTCCGAGCCGCTAGGTGGAGCTGTCTGAAATATTTAACTATATTGAATACAAATTCGTATTCTGCCCCGACGTCCGATAATGAAACTCAGCTGCGCTAGAAGATGCAGAGAGACCCTTCGTTGAATACGGTCAAGCGAAAGGAGCTGGTACTGGGGAGCCCCCGCCCAGAGAGAACAGTACTCCACGTGGGGCCGAATTTGCGCTTTAAAGAGTTGCAAGCGGTGGCCTGGGGTTTTTGGAGGCTAATTTAGCCTTCAGCGAAATTGAATGTCGTTCGATATGTCAGCGCCAAGCATACCGATGCTGGCTGTGGCTTTAAGAAGAGTGTCTTCGAAAAGAGGAGAGCGACAAAGGGTGTTTTTTGCTTTGGGTTAACGTTACGTAGCAGAGTTTCGACTTCAGACACTTCATTACTTATGTGTTAGTGTATATCTGGCTTAGGGATCCGTAGTTGCTGTTAGGTTATTACATAAATATATTAAGTTATCGAGTGAAATTATCTAAAATAGTTAAAAAAAGCTATAAATGTTCTCGTTTAGTTTAATAATAATAAAATTAGAGAAGCACCTGCGGGTCTGTGTGTGCGTGTGTACGGTCCCTGTGAGCGTGCAGCACGGGCCTGAACTGTTGCATCATGGCGAAACCTGTCTTCGGAGCCACCTGGGAGCTGCTGCACGGTGTCGATATTGAAGCTACTGATTTTATTACTGCAAAGAAAATAAAAATGACATTTTGACTGTTTTTAAAGTTAATATTAGATCCTTACATATGAAATTGGCGTTTTGTCGTACTGGCCACTTTAACCTCAAATAACTCATCTTTGGTAAGGAATTTCAAATTCAGATTTGTACAGCTATTTACTCATGTATCTGTGCTTCGATGACCGTCATTCATTTGTGTTTTTTCTTATGTTTGCGTCACTCATTTTACAAAATGGAAAACTTAAAGTATCGCATTATTTACGGGTACAAGTTCCGCCGTGGCACTAGTGCTGCGGAAACGATTCGAAGGGTGAATGATGTGTATGGCGGTCATGTTGCAAAAGAAAACACAGTTCGTTTTTGGTTCCAACGTTTTCGTTCTGGAAATTTCGACCTGCAGAACAAGCTCCGTGGACGGCCTGAGACACAAATTGATAATGAAGTATTGAAGGCTATTGTGGAAGCGGATCCATCGAAAACCACGTCCGACTTAGCTGCAGGCTGCGGTGTTAGTGATAAAACTGTTTTAATTCACTTGAAGCAAATTGGGAAGATTAAAAAGCTTGAAAGGTGGGTACCTCACTAATTGACTGAAGCAAACCGGTAAACGCGTGTCGACTGCTGCATCACATTACTGAACCGGCACAATAATGAAGGTATTTTAAACCGAATCATTACCTGTGATGAAAAATGGATTCTTGACGATAATCGGAAGCGCTTCTGCGATCCTGGCCAGCCAGCCAAATTCTGCCCCATGCGAAAACTATCCCCAAAAAAGTTACTTGTAAGCGTTTGGTGGACTTGTGCCAGTATTGTTCATTGCAGTTTTCTCAAATCTGGCCAGACTATTACGGCTGATGTCTATGGTCAGCAATTGCAAACCATGATGGAAAGCTAGCGGCTAAACAACCTAGGCTGGTCAATCGCTCCACGCCACTGCTACTTCACGACAACGCTAGACCACACACAGCACAACAGACGGCTACCAAATTAGAAGAGCTTCAATTGGAATGTCTAAGACATCCTCCGTACTCCCCGGACCTTGCTCAAACAGATTACCATTTTTTTCGAATTTTGCACAACTTCTTGCAAGGGAAAAAATTAAACTCTGATGGGGCAAGCCAAATCGCCTTCACAGATTTTATTGATTCCCGTCCGACTGGTTTTTTTAGTAAAGGGATCAATGAACTACCTATGAGATGGCAAAAGTGCATAGAAAACAATGGTTCATACTTTGATTAATTAAATATTAAAAAATATTCGACTTTTTGTTCCTCCCATACAAAACGCCAATTTCATATGTAAGGACCTAATATAAACTAATAACCCTTTCTAAAGTCGAATATATAATATTGAAACTGACCAATGTCTCCCTTCTCGTCGTACAAAGCAGCCAATCGAGGTTGTACCGAGTCCAAGAAGCGCTGAAGACTCGGCGCTAAACAAATCTCTCCACCCGGAAACATTACTTCCAAGTTAAATATCATCATCAGCACACTGGAACAATGATACAATGTCAACACGCGTTAAATACATTTAAAATACCATTTTAGTTTATTATTTAGAGGTGTGTATAGACCTTATACAGATTGTTAAAAGTTCCAATTAATTAATGATTTTGAGAACCGCCAAAACACTCCTCTAGACAAAATGGCGTCGCAACGGTCCTGTAACGTAGCATGCTCGTAAACACGTTCATTAAAGTCAAACTTTTTTACAAATCATTCATCACACAAATATGATGAGTCTCTCTTCAGTGTTTTACCAAAGGACCGGAGCTTCTTTGGACATATAGCACGCAAAGGACGGTAGGAAGAGAGGGAGAGAGAGAAAGAGAGGGTGGAGAGAGAGGGAGAGACAAAGAGGGATAGAGAGAGAGAGAGACGAGACTCCGAGGCCGATCGCCTACTCGCCGGACCGACCAATTTAAGGTCATTACAGACCTGAAGGAAAAGTATTGCCAAAGACAAGGGATAATTAAGAAAGATACGATACGATAAGATACGCTACAAGCTTGGATCGACCTATGACCGTTTTGCGTCACGTGATTTATAAAAATCACATTTTTAGAATAAATTGAAGATTATTTACTGTTGTTCATTACTAATTTATTATTTTTTTATTTAGGGCAATTAAATTTTTCAATTAAATGACGAGGTCATCGCTTTTGGGCATTTTCTTAGATACAATTTATTATCAAAGATTTAATGGCGTCACAATTCATGGGCCAGACAGCTGCAATGAAAGTAGAACAATATTATAGTATACCTTCCGACGGTGGCTCGTACGTTTTCATACGGGTGCTGTATGAAGTTGGCGGCTTCCAGTCGTTTCAGAAGTTCAGCGGCCAGTGGAGCAGCGCGCCACGACAGCGCTGCCAACACGCCCTATAAGCAAGATCGTTTCCTATGGGCAATCCCAATCAACACTACGAATTCGTAGCGGGAGCGGAGTATGACAGAAATATTTCGCAGAAACGGGAAATATTAGATTATAAAAGACATACTATTTATTACTAACGAAACACACACACTGAACCATACAAATAATAATCATATTAAAAAAATATGAATAAGGTATATTTTAAGTGTGCATGGTGGTAACTGGTCCTGGCTCAGCATTATGCTGTGGAGCAGACGTGTTCCACAGCCCTGGTCATTATGCCAGAGACCTCAACAGTGAGTCTTTTTAATATCGAATAACGACTCAACAGAATGCTCGCTGGAGATAAATTTTGCGCTGACGAAAAGGCAATCGCCGAAAGCGAAGCCGATTTTGAGGTTAAAGGCAAATAGTACCAAAAATGGTATCGAAAAATTGTTTGACCGCTATAATCGTTGTATTGAACAATCAAATCAAAACCTATCAATAATATGATATTAAGTGATACCGCCGCCCGTAGACACTAAATGCCAGAGGGCTCGCGAGTGCGTTGCCGGCCTTTTAAAAATTGGATGCTCTTTCCTTGAAGGAACCTAATTGTCGGAAGGAAATTGAAGGAAGTCGAATTGGTTCGGAAATACTTGAAGCAGCAGCTGAAGGCTGGCAGCTGGTTCCACACAGTTGTACGCGGGAAAAACTGCCTCATAAAAGGCCGTAGCGGTTCACAAATTCACTACAAAGTATCTAGTACTTGAAAAACATAGAGCCTAGCGCTGGCCACGAAAGAGGTCTCCTTGTCGGGCGCGGACTCGGCCGAAGGCGGCGGCGAGCACAACTGCAGCAGTCGCTCGAGGACCTGGCCGTTTCGCACGGGGTCCATCTTGTCTACGGCCGTGGCCATCGCCGTGCCCCAGTCCTCTTGGGTCTCCGGGATCACTGCCGTCAGACCTACGATAAGAGGAACACAGACAAATGCAGCATTAACACATTGCAGTGGGAACTTTGGACCCCACTCACACTTTGGGACCGTGATACTGAATTTCAGCAAAGTCAAAGAAAAATTTAGTATATGCGGGTTTTGCTAGAAATGTTGGTGTGTATTAAACATAAGTTTCTTTTTAGGTCTGGGATTCAGATTTCTGTATCCTGTATCATGACCGTTTGTCAGTTTTGCTAGAAATGTTGGTGTGTGTTAAACATAAGTTCCTTTTTAGGTCTGGGATTCAGATTTCTGTATCCTGTATCATGACCGTTTGTCAGTTTTGCTAGAAATGTTGGTGTGTGTTAAACATAAGTTTCTTTTTAGGTCTGGGATTCAGATTTCTGTATCCTGTATCATGACCGTTTGTCAGTTTTGCTAGAAATGTTGGTGTGTGTTAAACATAAGTTTCTTTTTAGGTCTGGGATTCAGATTTCTGTATCCTGTATCATGACCGTTTGTCAGTTTTGCTAGAAATGTTGGTGTGTGTTAAACATAAGTTCCTTTTTAGGTCTGGGATTCAGATTTCTGTATCCTGTATCATGACCGTTTGTCAGTTTTGCTAGAAATGTTGGTGTGTGTTAAACATAAGTTTCTTTTTAGGTCTGGGATTCAGATTTCTGTATCCTGTATCATGACCGTTTGTCAGTTTTGCTAGAAATGTTGGTGTGTGTTAAACATAAGTTTCTTTTTAGGTCTGGGATTCAGATTTCTGTATCCTGTATCATGACCGTTTGTCAGTTTTGCTAGAAATGTTGGTGTGTGTTAAACATAAGTTCCTTTTTAGGTCTGGGATTCAGATTTCTGTATCCTGTATCATGACCGTTTGTCAGTTTTGCTAGAAATGTTGGTGTGTGTTAAACATAAGTTTCTTTTTAGGTCTGGGATTCAGATTTCTGTATCCTGTATCATGACCGTTTGTCAGTTTTGCTAGAAATGTTGGTGTGTGTTAAACATAAGTTTCTTTTTAGGTCTGGGATTCAGATTTCTGTATCCTGTATCATGACCGTTTGTCAGTTTTGCTAGAAATGTTGGTGTGTGTTAAACATAAGTTCCTTTTTAGGTCTGGGATTCAGATTTCTGTATCCTGTATCATGACCGTTTGTCAGTTTTGCTAGAAATGTTGGTGTGTGTTAAACATAAGTTCCTTTTTAGGTCTGGGATTCAGATTTCTGTATCCTGTATCATGACCGTTTGTCAGTTTTGCTAGAAATGCTGGTGTGTGTTAAACATAAGTTTCTTTTTAGGTCTGGGATTCAGATTTCTGTATCCTGTATCATGACCGTTTGTCAGTTTTGCTAGAAATGTTGGTGTGTGTTAAACATAAGTTTCTTTTTAGGTCTGGGATTCAGATTTCTGTATCCTGTATCATGACCGTTTGTCAGTTTTGCTAGAAATGTTGGTGTGTGTTAAACATAAGTTCCTTTTTAGGTCTGGGATTCAGATTTCTGTATCCTGTATCATGACCGTTTGTCAGTTTTGCTAGAAATGTTGGTGTGTGTTAAACATAAGTTCCTTTTTAGGTCTGGGATTCAGATTTCTGTATCCTGTATCATGACCGTTTGTCAGTTTTGCTAGAAATGTTGGTGTGTGTTAAACATAAGTTCCTTTTTAGGTCTGGGATTCAGATTTCTGTATCCTGTATCATGACCGTTTGTCAGTTTTGCTAGAAATGTTGGTGTGTGTTAAACATAAGTTTCTTTTTAGGTCTGGGATTCAGATTTCTGTATCCTGTATCATGACCGTTTGTCAGTTTTGCTAGAAATGTTGGTGTGTGTTAAACATAAGTTCCTTTTTAGGTCTGGGATTCAGATTTCTGTATCCTGTATCATGACCGTTTGTCAGTTTTGCTAGAAATGTTGGTGTGTGTTAAACATAAGTTCCTTTTTAGGTCTGGGATTCAGATTTCTGTATCCTGTATCATGACCGTTTGTCAGTTTTGCTAGAAATGTTGGTGTGTGTTAAACATAAGTTCCTTTTTAGGTCTGGGATTCAGATTTCTGTATCCTGTATCATGACCGTTTGTCAGTTTTGCTAGAAATGTTGGTGTGTGTTAAACATAAGTTTCTTTTTAGGTCTGGGATTCAGATTTCTGTATCCTGTATCATGACCGTTTGTCAGTTTTGCTAGAAATGCTGGTGTGTGTTAAACATAAGTTTCTTTTTAGGTCTGGGATTCAGATTTCTGTATCCTGTATCATGACCGTTTGTCAGTTTTGCTAGAAATGTTGGTGTGTGTTAAACATAAGTTCCTTTTTAGGTCTGGGATTCAGATTTCTGTATCCTGTATCATGACCGTTTGTCAGTTTTGCTAGAAATGTTGGTGTGTGTTAAACATAAGTTCCTTTTTAGGTCTGGGATTCAGATTTCTGTATCCTGTATCATGACCGTTTGTCAGTTTTGCTAGAAATGTTGGTGTGTGTTAAACATAAGTTCCTTTTTAGGTCTGGGATTCAGATTTCTGTATCCTGTATCATGACCGTTTGTCAATCTAATAGGGAAGAAGATGATCAGCCTCTTCTGCCTCACACACGCCGTTGACTTTATGGCAGGACGGTGTTTCACCATTTTTTCCTTCACCGTTCGAGCGAATGTTAAATGTGCACATAGAAGGAGAGTCCATTGGTGCACAGCCGGGGATCGAACCTACCTCCCTGAGGCATGACAGCCGGACGGTACTAGACCAACACTATCTTGTCAAGGGTGAAAAAAGGAACTGGATTTTGACATACTTTTTAGTTTTTTTAAGATATTAAAATGTACTAGTGACGAATCTAAAAAGTATGTTTATTAATGTAAAAAGGTTTTTTCAATATGCACTGCACTGTCCTGTAAGTAACGAGCGTAAGCAATTACCGTTGGTAACAATCTTCATGGCTTCCCTTTGCAAGGCCATCGCGTCCTCCCGTCTCCAATACCTCGGAGCCCGCAGCGCCGCACAGGCCACTTCAGCCGCGAAACGCTGTTTGGACTCTTCGGACTTGCTGGCGCACTCTATGGCCTCGTCGATGAAGCGCTTCGTGACACGAAGCCCGAAATGCGCGAACACAAACTATACCAAGCAAAAGCTTATTAATATCAATAAAATGAATAATTCGTAATCTTTAGGCAAACCTAACTCGGCCTCACCCGAAACATGCCAGAGCGCATCCCGAGGAACTTGTCTTTGCCCTTTTTCTCTTCAGTCGTAAAGAATTTAACCAATTTCGTGACATTCTCTTCGTCGTTGAAGAACTCGTAAATGTAACGTTCGCCTTCTTCCATGTCCTCCGGGTTTGTGTCCCAGGCATAGTTCTGCTGACTAATCGGAGCTGCCACCTTTAATATTCAAGAATATCATACGTTTAATATGTGTCATATAAACGTATATATATATTATTATAAACTTATAATTCTTTACATAATTTTAAATTTAATGTGTTTTCCGACGTTTCGCGTGCTTTACAGTGTTAACAAAAGACAATACTACAATTGACATAATTAAATGAAAAGGAGAGCAATTGGCGATTTTATTGCTTTCGAGCGATCTTATTGCTTTCGAGCGATCTTATTGCTATCGAGCGATCTTATTGCTTTCGAGCGATCTTATTGCTATCGAGCGATCTTATTGCTTTCGAGCGATCTTATTGCTATCGAGCGATCTTATTGCTTTCGAGCGATCTTATTGCTTTCGAGCGATCTTATTGCTTTCGAGCGATCTTATTGCTTTCGAGCGATCTTATTGAATTCGAGCGATCTTATTGCTTTCGAGCGATCTTATTGCTTTCGAGCGATCTTATTGCTTTCGAGCGATCTTATTGCTTTCGAGCGATCTTATTGAATTCGAGCGATCTTATTGCTTTCGAGCGATCTGCTCCAGGCAACCAATCTCCATTCTAATATTTTGTACTCTTTGGCATAAATTGATTAAATTATCATAATCAAAAACTTCATGGTAACCACAAAATCTAATGACATGACAAAAAAACTGCCAAGTCAACGTAATCATAGCTGTAAAAGGGGATATGTTCCATTTGTTCCTGGAACTTTTTTCAGTCGAAATGACTTAAAACATGACCGTCTTCAAACCAATGTTAAGTAGTTTTCAAGTCAAGTTAAAAATCATTTATTCATATAGGTACCATAATGTACACTGATGAACGTCAATAAAAAAGAAAAGTTTTAAAAAGTTGTTTTTAAATTGTCATAAAAACAAGAGTAAGAGTAAGAGTAGCTCCAATTGAGGAGCAAATGACACAATTGATTCAGAATATATTAGTAAGTATAATTTGTGCTAACCTCAATTTTCTTAGGCCACGAATAATAACCGTAAGTATAATTCCTCAGCCAGGGCTTGTCCCATTCCTCATCTGTCGTTATGACCTTGTCCTTTGACCAGACCGCCCATTCCAAGTCTTTTCTGTATCCTAAATAAAAGTTTTTAATTCAAATTTTATTAAATGATCTCTGTGAATTACCTCAAATTAACATAAATTCCTCAAGTCTAGAGGCGAGAGGTACCTGGTATGTGTGTTTCTGGCTTCTCAACTCCGGCCACCTCGTACGGGTCAACTTTGATCTTATTCAGTTTCCTCTTCCGCTGTTTGAGAGCGAAGTAGACTAGCCTCTGCGCCAATCTTCGCACGACGAAATTTTCGTGCAGCAAACACTTGGTGAAAAGGCGAACAGCCCTCGGCGGGTATTGGGTTTGAAGCGACGCGCTGAAGATAAGCATTTGCATCGCGAGCTCCAGGCGCCACCATTGGCTACATTCACAGTTTTAACGTTATCTTAAAAATGTTTTATATAAATATTTGCTATACGTCGTTTCGTGCATTCAAAAAATATCAAGTGAATATATATATAATTACCTAACAGTATTGTCAAATAAGGTTTAGCAATGGCGCGTAATTGAAAGACACGGGATTTCTAGCAATTGTTTAATATTTGAATAAACATTATTTTACTGATATAAACGTGAATTATATTATGTATATAATCGACTATAGTCTAAAAATGCATCGTATAAAGTTATCTATCTCTTTCCAGCGTAAATAGAAAGAGTTAGTTAAAGTAATGCAATTAGAATCACTCAAAACGTTCGTAATTCATTCGAGTTTATATTGCAGTCTCTTTGAATTCTCAAGAGGCCATAGATAAACTTTCGAATTACCAGTAGTTCAAATTACAAGTTTTTAACTCCAAGGGAGAAATTACGAGTTTGATCAAAATTTATGATTTATTATTTATATTATGTACTATCAATTTAATAAAAAAAATCTCAAATTTTTACTTCGTCCGAAGAAGGACGTAATCTTTGACACAGCGACTTTAACCATTTACCAAAAAAATATAGAGTGTAGGGAACCTCGGACTTATTGGCGAGCTAAATACTATTCCTTCAACTTACAGTTAACATTGATTTTATTCAATTTATCGAGTATTTCTCAAGGGAGTCATAAAACCAAATCATCGAGAGTCGACTTTAGTGGTAACTACACTCATTAAGAAGCAGTGCTGGTCTAGTGGCTTCAGCGTGCGACTTTCATCCCTGAGGTCGTAGGTTCGATCCCCGGCTTTGCACCAATGGATTTTCATTCTATGTGCGCATTTAACATTCGCTCGTACGGTGATGGAAAACATCGTGAGGAAACCGGCTTGGCTTAGACCCAAAAAGTCGACAGTGTGTGTCAGACACAGAACACTTATCACGTACTTGACTATTAGATTAACAAATTATCACGAAACGGATACAGAAACCTGAGGCACAGACCTAAAAAGGTTGCAGCGCCACTGATTATTATTATTATAATCATTAAACTACAATACAAATATGAAGATGTAGACACTTACCCACTTACCAAAGATTAACAATTTATTTTTTTAAATATTTGTTCAATTTCAGTTTTCTTTTTAAATTATAGTTTTAATAGACGTATATTTTGTTTATCTGTTTATTGTGTTATAACGCAAGATTACTTATAAATAAATACTATATGTAAAGAAACTCACACACTGGACTCCGCTATATCAACCAAATCATTGATAAGTTCCAAATAAAGTTGCTCAACGCTATCCGACGTCGCCATTTCTACTTCTTCAGATTTTGCAAGTTGTTGAACGAATGTTGGGTCACGTAGTTCATCCTCCGTCAAGAGTCGCTTAGCGGCCTCAATTGATCCATCAGTTAATGTTAATCGAGTGTTTATCGTCGGGAATGAACGGAATAAAACATCTATAAATGCACGTTCTAACCTGGAAAAGAATATACATACTAACAGAAAAGAATTCAGCGAAAGCACCATATTAAAAGTGATGTATACATCAGACACGTGACACAAAATGTTAATAAGTTAGTCGAATCGACATTGCTACATCTTGGAGTTAAATTACGTCGGAGACGAAACTGGAATTTTTTTGAAACGAAAAATAACGTGTATCTGTAAATTTAAAAACGATAAATAACACGTAAAACTTGACGTTGATTAACGTGTTTACAAGCATGTTACGTCACAGGGATTGGTGCGACGCCATCTTGTTCAGAGATTAATTTAATGGGTGTCCATGGGCTGCGATGTCTGACCTCTTTGGATGTCCCTATTATATGAAAAAAAGGGGAGTGTTTTCTCGAAATAATAAATGATTAATTTGAATTTTTAATTATTTGTAAAGGTTCTAGTCACTAATAAAAAAAATGTATATATTACCTATGAATACTAAGTTTCTCACTGAGGGGCGCTTTCAAAATTGCGGGCCACAACACTCGTATAACAGACCAGTCCTGTTTGGCCAAAAGAGGTCCCATTTTTGGCCCCAGGAGTATATAAAGCGCCCCCTTGTGACGGGCGTGGCCTTCGTCATCATTACCAATGGAGCCAAGCAATTCCACGAGCTTGGGTATTAAGGCGCGGTAGGAATAGGGATAGTTTGTAAGCATTTTGTATAGACACACCTGGGCTTGACGACGAATCTAAAGAGGAATTGTTTATATTTAGTGGTTGATAATATCTTTGTCGTAAAACTTAACTATTGTTACGAGGGCGGGTTGAAAAGTTTCTCGATTTTTCCACAATCAAGAAACGTTTTCAAAAAGGTGAAGTATGATTCACATCTATCACATAGTCTGAACATATAACGCTGTACGTCAAGTACGCAGCAATGTGTACGTTCTAGTTTTGTGCGATAAGGCTAGAACAGCGACCACTTGGTACCACTCGGTGTGGTTCACACCTGCCTAGAAAGTTTTCGAATATCGTTCAAGATTATTCCCGGGGATAAATAAGCGGGCCGAAACGCAGTTCCAGTCAATTTTGTATTGAAGAGATTTACGGATATCCGATCTCCAAGCTCGTAACACTATGGTTTCAGTAGAAATTGTAATAAGGTAGTTTTTTTTAATGTTCATAATATTTTAGGGTGTATTTTTATATTAAAAGGCAAACAGAAAGGAGGCCCATCTGATGTGGAGTGATACTGCCGCCCATAATCATTGCCAGAGGGCTCGCAAGTGTGTTGCAAAATTTCAATGGGCTGGTCATGTTGCCCGTGACTCATCACAATGAAACCTAGAAAGATTGAACACAAGGGATAGCGGGTTTGGAAAATGCTGGCGAGGATAAGAGACAAGTGGAAGAATTTGGAGGAGGACTTCACTCCGTCGGAGGCCGAGTACTAATATTAAACAAGTACTTAATGTAATCCTGATTGTTTGGAGTACGTACAACACTCGAATACAAGCATTTTTTTAATTTAAATTCGATTTGCTAAGTAAACAGCAACTCACCGTAGTATAACTATTGATGGACAGGTCGTACAAAGCGTTGAGTCCTTGGAGAACTGACGGAGTGATCCCGGCATCGCAGCTCAAATCAAGCCTCGACTCCTCTTGTAGCCTCACAGCATCAGCTAAAACCATTCGAAGTCTCGCTGCCCCCTTGACGTTAGATTTACCCCCCACCCCACCTTTGCCGTCGAACGCGCGTTCAAGCGCACCATACGAACGCAATTTCGTCTCTAACGCAGACCCACCGCGCAAGTTCTTCATAAGAAGCACGCGTTCCCATACCTAATTGGATTTTAGTTTTATTCATATAAAATAAATCAATGGCGCTACAACCTTTTTAGGTCTGGGCTAGATATGTTTCATTATCATTTTAAAATTGAATACTTTTATTCATATATTGAATTTAATTCTGATAGTTGTAAGCACAGGGCTCAGGCACGTCTTTGCACCAATGGACATTCTTTCCATGTGCGTATTTAACATTCGCTCGAACGTGAAGTATAGTGAGGAAACCGGCTTGTCTTAAACTCAAAAAGTCCACGGCGTGTGTCAGGCACAGAGGCTGATCAGACCTAAAAAAAGTTGTAGCGCCACTGGTTTTTTTTTTATATAAGACTGAGAATATTTTAAATCTGTATTTTTTTTAACTAACAAACACAAAATATGTATTTTATCATTAAGAAAAACATTTACATCTCAAAAATACATAATTGCTTTTATAAAAATGTTATATATGTTATATGTTGGTCAATGGTTTGGAACTATTTTAACTTTCATTCTGACTCTTGACTAAAAAGTCCTTGATTCCGCAATACTGTGTGTAATAGTGTGCAATATGAGTGGTGTGTTCTGGCAGCTCGGCCAATTTCCCATTCCGTAGTATTATGTACCTGCAAGAGAATGTCTAATCCGCGTGGATCCTCCGTCTTCTCGGTCAGCATCTTTGCCTGAACCTTTAGAAGAAGCCGAGTCATTGCCACCCTCATATTCTCTCCGTCCAAGAACACCTGGTGCTTCACCCCATTCGTAAACGGTATATTTGTGGCTGGCACCTCGGACTCCAAACTGACAGAGTACATTCAGAAAAATTTAACCATTAATTAATTAAAAATCCTATATCCCCTCCAAATATTCATGGATACTCTCATCTCGAGAGCAACTAAATCGATTTTAATCAAAGTTGGGCAGTTTTCTCAGGAATAATTATATTGGAAAGCCTAAATAGACCATCACAAAAAGTATTACCCAATTCCAACAATTTCAGGGACACGCAAATCAAAAGATAAAATTTTAATTCCCTTAAGAAGTTGTTAAACAGTTGTTTTGCTACGGTTTAACGATGGATACATGGAGCGCTATCCATCAACGCCATAAACGTGATAGATACTTACACTAAAACCGGTTCTTCATTGGGAGGCGGTAAGAACTTTGAACAAAAAAATGCTGAGTTTATAATGTTCAGACTTCTGAGCCTCCTCTCGCGACACATGGGACGTTCGTCACCCAGCCACTGCTGCAGCCTGACCACTTCTGACTTGACGTATCTATCTATCAGCATCTGGGCACACGCCGCCTCCTCCGCACTGGGGACGTGCCATTGAAATTTGACATCATTAAGGGAACAGCCGTTTCCCCACTCCCTGATAGGCAACCATTTCTCTGGGACGGCTCCGTAGTCCTTTGTCGAACATTTCCATTCCTTCAGATCGATCGCCGACAGGCAAGACAAAATGTTAGCCAACGCGTCGCAGGCCGGGCTCAACGCGTAAGTGGCGTGTAATTTCAACGCTCTGTCCAGAACTGGCAATATTTGGTCCATGTATTTCAGGAGGACGGTGCCGTCACACGATACTACTTCCGAAAAAAGAACGAGCCGGTAGACGAGTTCGCGAGGAGGATTCTCATCGTGTAAGGCTTCGTCGCTGGCCAGAAGCTCTCCTAAGTCTAGACAGAGGGGCGGAAGGAAGGCGGCCAGCGTCGCTTCGGGATTTATCCGCGCAAACACCTTCAAAAGCGCGCCGATCATGCTGCCGGACACGTTTGTTTCGTACGTCGTCTCGGTGGCAAAGGCTTTAAACTTCCTCAAGGCTACCTTGAAAATTTGGGGCGAACACTGCGTCAACACAGAACACACCGCGCAGGAAATACCCGTCTCCATGGCCATATCTGTCCTGCTCTTCAGACTGTCGGAATCTTTCGACTCCAACCTGACGTGTTCCTGTACACTTGACTCGATGAAGGCGAAGAGCTTGTCTAGCAGCACCAAAATGAAATCTTCGAATTGAGCCGTCAGTTCACACGTTATTTGCTCCTCCTCGGTCAAGTCCGGCCAGTGCTCGAGCGCGGAACTACAGTCGATGTAGGTGACCATGCAGCTGAACATCAGGATGAAATGTAGGGTGACAATAGTCTTTTTAATGTCGTTGGGATCGAGGCCCGGCAGGACGGCCATCAGTAGAGGCACGACGTGCGTGGGCCCCTCGGGGTAGTCTGCGTCTGCGCCGCGAAGCATAGGCCTAGCCACAGCTGCGACCGCAGACATGGCGGCGGTCACTCTGTGAGGCTCCGTCAGCGACGTCAACGAGGTCCTAAGTTTATCGATGAGAGGCGGTATAACTATGGCCGGTCTAAGAGTCGCCAGATTCTGTAAAGCTACGGAGATGTCGAGAGACCCGCTGCGACTGTAAACGGCCTGGAAAGTCGGTTCCAGAACGATCATCACGAACTCTGTGATATCTTCGTCGCGCAATTTGTATCCCTCGGGAGTTTTGTTCCCCCATGACTTTAGGAATTTCTTTTCACGCTCGAACCGGACCCTTTAAACAATACAATTATTATTAATAACTGCTGCCAAAACTGAAGGAAAAATAAAAAAGAGTGTTAAAAACTGTCGGTGTGTCGATGAAAAATGTTAAACCAGATTACCCAAGCAGATTACCAGATCTCGCAGAGCCACCAGACCAAAAATAGCCCTTTTACCTATAGAGGAATTCTCCTGCCAGTTTTTTAAGAAGATCTCTCAGTTTGAAAGACCATCGGCCGGCGTTGGCGCTGTGGAGATAACTTTCGACCCCCGCTAAGAACGATTTCAAGTGTTTTAGAACCACTCCGTCCGGATTAATCGTCCATACGATCCATTTTGCGACATGCTTCACATCTAGAAAATTACACAATCTTTAAGAACTAGCTATTCAACTTGAAATGAACCGGAGGTGAACATTTTTCAAGCTGTTTCGAGTTATGCTAAAATATTAGATACAAATATTATTGAATTGCAAAGGCCCGCGGCAAAATGTGTATTTAATACGGTAGGATAACTCGAAGCTGCTTGTATAAAACTCACCATCCAGGTTTATATTTAATAGATTTAATAAAAAGGTGGGAATTTTTTTGCAACAAAGGGCTGCAGCATGTGGAACTGTGAACACTGGAAATTAAATGAATGTTAGTGCGTCACCTTAAACGAGTATAACTAGATATATTAATCACATAGCATGCTTTGTAACATAAAGAGTACACGATATCGTACAAATACTAACGATCAATGAAAAATATAATATTGATGTAAAGAAGTTTTAAGATAAATGGACAATCAAATGCATGTTGTATAAACTACAGTGGTGACAAATGCATATATACACAAACTCTTTTGTGCTATACATAATGTAAATGTGAGTGAGAGTGTAATTGATAATATAGAACCATTAAAACACTATTTAAACGGATTGAAGCTTTGTATTATTATTAAAAACTTATAATTATTAACATAATTTTAAATTTACAAAAAAAACGACGTTTCGCGTGTTTTTCAGCTTACGTGGTGACCGAAAAGAAATTAAATTTAAAATTATGTATTTAATAATAATACATAGATTCAATCTGTTTAATAAGTGTTTTCTTAATGTGTAAAAGCTATGTTAACAAAAGACAATACAATCTAGAACCAATTTTAGTTAAAGCGTGTCGTTAGAGGCAAGCCGTTAAAGCTAGAAAAATATCATAATAACAATATTACAAAATAATCTCACCCAAAGACGCGTGTCGGCAGTGCTGCATGTCCTTATAGGAGACAGGTAAGTTTAGAGTGTGGAGGAACCTCATAAAAATCTTGGGCACGTAAGGTGTCCAATCTACTGCGCCAGGGTTATTCTTCGCCAAGTTTGCGAATAGTATGAATATGCCCTAAAATATTTTACCATTTTAATACTAAATCAGGACATGTGTAGTTTACTTTGATTTGAGGATGTGGTTATCGGATTTCAAGTCAAACGGATGCGATATCTAGCTCTCCGCTTTAGTAGAAACTCGAAAAAACTGTTAAGCACGTGATGGTTTTTTAAACATTTCTTAACCCATCACCATCGCAAGAAATTGAGTATAATCTAAACCTATTCTAGAAGATTAAGGATCACGATAAAAATGTCAAGACAAAAGGTTGATAAATAATATTAAATCACGCTAAAAACATATATCGTACATCGTTCGTTGACGCTCTTCGGTTCAGAAATCACGCGTTTGACGACGTCCCCCCCCCCCCCCCGCCCCGCCCCCGAACCTCACGCGATTAATGGACAGCACCTAAATATATAAAAATCTTTTGTGGGAATCTGGGAGGAGGAGGAGGGTCAGCAGCGGTATACACAACTTACGGGATCTCCACTTTGTGTGTTATGGCAAGTGTCGTATATTGTCATTAGCTCATTGAACCATAGCTCGTGACCTTGAGCTGCATTCTCTGGAGGAAGGCCCACGGGCAGGAATATGTATGACTCATTAGTTTCCGAATCGTTTCCCCACGGCATCACACCGGGCAATATCATCTCTAGTATTTCTTTGGTTGCTGATACTTCAAAATAACTGAAATTATGGAACTGTAATTGCTATGTGCTACGTCAATATATGACAATAACGTAGTCGTAAGCTAGTGATACAAAAAGTTAAGCTCGAAACAATTAACTATACAAAAACACAACCAAACCGTTTTTATTGTGAAATAAATTCTGGGATAAAAAAAAAAACATGAGTTCTGTAAAAGATAGTATTTTTTTTTAAATAACTGGCATAACTCATCTGATGTTAAGTAATACCGCCGCCCATTGTCACTCAATGCCAGAGGGCGTCGCGAGAGCGTTGCCGGCCTTTTAAACAATCACATTTCTCCAGACATAGAAATAAAAAGTCTTATTTAACACTTACGGTTTAGCACAGCGCACCACAGACATATAAGTTGAACCTAGAGACCTGAAAACATGAGTCATAAGTATTCGACCATTCGTAATGATGACAAAATGAATCCTCATGCAACCGTTGACAAGTGTATTAATGAAATGTACATACAGAATGTCTCAATGGAATTATGTTAGATCTATTGATCGAAACCCCCCCTGTGTTACCCCTATAACAATTAAGTAGTAGGAGCAGAAAGCAGAAAACTGCTTTATATAAAATTTACTACAATATTTACATAACCTGCTATGTTTTAGTGACTAGCGAGAGACAATGTAAATAATATAGTATATTCTCGTTTCGAATTTTTATTTACACAGTATAATAGACAAACATCCCAAGAACATAAAAACATTAACTAATCAACAACGGGTAACTCATACATATAGTATTTTTTTTAAATTTAATTTTTCATTTACTGTGTAAAAATCACGTTCCACGCTCCATTTCGCATTATATCTGCATAGTATTTACTTTTTAAATTCGCCTGCATACAATTTGTACAATGAACATGAATAAATGACAACCTAAACCCACTGCCACCTGAAGCTCCAATAGTAGGAGAGCTGATATTCTTTTGAGAAGCAACTTGAGGCAATTTACATTGTTAAATATACAACACTCGGACAAAATTATAAAGCTATGGAAATTTTAATTAGTTTGTTTTGTCTAAACAAATAATTTCACTCGTTTGGAACATAGCATTTGCGCACGAATTCACAGACGTGAATATTATTGTCATTAAAAAATAATTGAATTATAAATTCCCTCTTTAGTAGTTCGTAAAAAAATTAAACAAGTCTAAAAAATACAACCAGTGGCTCGTTTATGGTTTCTTGTATGAAAAGTAAAAGAGCAGACAAAGTGACATTGGAGGAAAACGTAGTACTCTTCATTTTGTATCCAAATAGTATGACAATAGTGCGTCAAAAAGCGTCTCAAAATGTGTACCAACTCTCTGACCATAAATATATTACGTGGGGAATTCGTCGGCCGGTGGGGCAACACCGAATAAACCAAGGATGTCGTCTAAACCGTATCCCGATATAATCTTTCGTACCATATCGAGCATAGAAGTCTCTTGGTTGCCAGATCGTTTGGGCCTGAACAAAATTGGAGTTGTTACAAATATCTTTTTTTAATTTCTCCTACCCTTAAATAGGTCAAAAGCCTACTCGAAGAAGTGACAATCATTGGTCATGGTCACTAAGAAGCAGGTTCCATAGATAGTGATATGTGTAGCAAAAAATTGTTACTAAATTACTTGATTAAAAATATTGGGTATAGATGATGATGTGGTACAGCCTAAATATACTATATTATGTATAGAAATAAATTTGTTGAAAGCCTCAATGAAATTTTTTACAACTTTATATGTGAGGAGAAACAATATTAGTTTATTTAAATAACTAGTGTTAAAATATCTATACATACGAGATATAATGGAACATTCCGATGTTTGTCGAGTTCTTCTCAAATAACCTTTTTCCCAAATCATAAAGTGGACGCCATGGCAACACCAACTCTTCTGGTGATATCAAGTGTTTTTTTCTACAAAAAACAAAAATTTATATTAATCCATTATTCTTTATCACATTTATATAGGACAATCCTAAATAACTCAAAATTTTTAATGAATTGTTAACTTACTTTGTAAGCATGACAAAAAGTGTAGCAAATTTCTGCACCTTACATGGTTCCAACTCAGGAATCAATACCAATTCATATGCTAGTTTGATGAAAGCTATGTGGTCTTCTTTTCCAAACTTCAGCCCATATATTCTAATGTACCTAAGTAAATAAGCAGTTTCATCAGCAGTAGTCTATATTAGGGCAAAACAATTTAATATATGTAACTATACAACAGCTATATGAGTTACCAAAATAAAGAAATTTAGTAAAGACCTTGATTTATTTTTAAAATAATAAGACAGACATTTGGCAAACATCTTTCATAAATTAGAAACAGAAGTAATCATCTGTAGCACTGCACATGTGTAACCATTATGTATGATTAGATTTGTTAGTTTAAATTGTTAAAACATCTTGTAGATTGTCCATTTATCTGGTAGATCATTAAATTATTTGCCCAGATACCTATTTCAATAATAACTACAATAAGTCTTAAAGGTACAATAAGTCGTTTCACTAAATATTCATATTTTTTATTATTAAAAGTATCCTAACTAAACATATATTAACACTACTACAATATTTCAGTTTGTAGGTGCATAATTTTTTTTTAATATGTAATTAATTTAACAAAATTTTTTTGTGATTCCTTTATTGTGTAAATGAAAAGATTTATCCTAGCAGTTTTCATTAAATACTCATTACTATAAATTAGGAGAGACAAAGAGGCATTAATATTTCTATTATTGTTTAATGTGTGTTATGACATCCAGTTGTAAAAGGGCAATAGCAAAATTATTTTAAAACTATACAAATCCTCCCTTGAAATTCTCCTTTGTTAATACACACATATACTTGAAAACCAACACAGCAAGTTCTGGGTTGGGGCCAGCTATTTTAAACATAGGATAGCGTGCCAAAGGTTAACTGTATTATACCCAAGTATAATTTATCATACAGTACATTTTGTATATGCTGTCTATGCTGTTTATGAATCCATAAAATTATATCTGTAGGTTTTCGTATAAACAAGATTTTTTTAGTTTAAAGTAATATAAAGATAAAAAATTAAAAAGATAAAAAATAATATTAAGCATAATTACTTTATTAATCTGGAAGACCATACGACACAAGCTGGTTTCATCTCCCGCAGTATAACAGACTTTGCAAAGTTCGTTTTGACCTGCGCAAAAAACTTATTAGATTCTTCATCGAGCTCTTCGGAATACGGGAGCAGATGGTTGGTTAAGATCTCCTTTTGTGGACGGAATCCCAGAGTTTTCACCCTTTCGTCCGTCAACACTAACTGCTGAAATTCGTCGTCTTGCAACATTTTCCCGTATTAATATTTTCTTGTGAAAAACAGGTGTTCTCGACACCTACGGTCACGATACATGTATTTCGTAATGCAACTCCCACCGGCACAACTTATTTTAAATTTCACTAAACTAATAAATATGATAAACATAAGTGGAATAAATTGAATTTACACAAGTCATTGAGTAAGCAAGAATTTTTACAAGATTTTACGTTTCATTTTACTTGATTTTTAAATTGACAATTTAAATATAATATTTATCAATCACAGATTACGTAGTGTCACTGTCATGTCTTATTTTGATGTTTGAGTTGGTAAATGGTAACATAGATTAGATTTACATTTGTTATAGTGTTACGCGGTTTTCCTTATCTTCTGTGCTAATTGTGATCCCAGACTTCCTATACTTTCAGCGGGGATTTAGAATTTACAATTATATTTGGCCACATATATGGCTTAAAATTGGATTGTTTAATATTCTCTACTTCGCTTAATGTGACACGTGCTAGTATTACTATTTATTAGGTATTAAAATAAAACCTGTTTAGTTATAATTTTTATAGCAAGTCATTTTAAGCACTGGGTAATTTTTCTATACTGTTTTATACAACAGTTACATAGTACATACTAGTGAAATGTAGGTTTAAATCATTAAAAACATTATCTATTTCTTAAAAGCTTAGCTCAGCTAAGACTAGCATTTGACTGCAAGAGAACCTGTGTTTTAGTATATGTGGTTTTACAAAAAAATATGCGACATCTTTCTTAGATAATGTATATATTAGAAATATATATATATATATATATGAATCTAATCTAACAATAGATTTCTAATATAAACATCATTTAAGAAAGATGTCACATATTTTTACAACAATATATTTATTTATTTCTTTATAGATAGTTGTTTAGTAAAATTCTAAAATATAATATACGTTTTATTATCAATCAGACTAACAAAATATGATACAATACAACAAGTCTAGAGCCCAAGGTATAAAACTGTTGAGTATAGATTATGTGGCAGACAGATGAGTCTTTTACTTAAAATAATGCAATTTTCATGTCTTAAGAGCTTCTTTTTGTGTCGTATATAAACTGGCAGCAAATACAATATCTCTCTTGATAGCTGTGGAGGCTTCCATCATCTTTGCTTGCAATTTTGGATCACCTATGGCCACCGCTGCGTCTTTTACATCTACTAAAAGCTGAAAACAAATATAACGGCTAAGATTAACAAAAATTACTAAAAAAACATATTTTTTTCTTTCCTACTTCACTATAATTCTTTCTCCTGTTTTAATTTATACGATTAGATTACTAAATATTTAAAAACTTCTGCATAACTCTCATAGTATAAAGACTTTTCTTAAGTAGAGATCTTTGTAGAAGGATGTACCTCGTGTAACTGCTGAATGCATCTAACAATAATTCCCTCTTGTACATCCGTGAGATCCATGATTTCAGCGAAGGGTTTCTCCAACGCCCATTCGTATACAACCCTCACGAGACCGAAGTTCAACCTCTCTTGTTGGCCCTCAAATTGGGAAACCTGAACGAGACATTGTGTTACAATAATTTGACAGATTACGTTATATAAGTGTTCGAGGCTAAAAATACCCCGAAAAACTTACCCCGTATTTAACCTCAATACCCGACAGATCGTCCTCAATCTGCTGAATCGCTTTAACCGCTTCATCCAGCTTTTCCGTCAGCACCTGTTCGACATGGGTCTTCGCTTGAAAAACGAAACAGCTCAACAGCGCCGCTATTTCTGCTGGATTTTTATCCGTGAAGACGTTACGGAAGACCAATTCGGCTATAATCAGCTCGTTGGTACCCATGCAACACGCGACCCTTCCTTTTAAGATGACGCTGTCGTGTTCGTCGATATAATTCAACTCCCGAAGGACCAAAAGTCGTCTCTGATAGTCCGGGTACAGAGCGAGGCTTTCGTAGGATAAAAGCCGTTTGTATTTATCGCGTTTCCGTTCCGCTTGCTTCCTTTCGTATACGATTGCGAATTCGTTCCTGAAGTTCGCGATGGCTGTGCTTTTCTTTTGAGCTTCTATTTGCGCCTAAAATAATGTTAGAAATATAAATATTTTTTTCGTAAATTTGTATCAACGCTATGATGAGAAGAGACAGAGCAATAAATTTAGGTTTATAAATAAAGATCGTCTCGTGCCTTGAAAATCTAGAACACCTCTCAATCGCACTGAACAAGAGCCGGGTTCTCTTACAGAAGTAGATTTTATTTAGGTATTCCTATACATAAATGGGCAAATGGGCAGGAGGCTCGCCGATGCTAAGCGATACCGTCGCCCACACTCACATCGCTAGAGACCTCGCAAGTGTTTCGCCTGCCTCTCAAGAATTGGTACGCTCTTTTCTTGAAAGAGGGTCATTCCAAAAAGTCGAAAAATACTTCAGTTAGCAACTGGTTTCACATAGTGGTGGTGCGCGGCAAAAACTGTCTTAAAAATAGCTCATTTACGGATGGTATTTTGTATTCACCCTAGAGGTTCGATAATGAAACTCAGCTGCGGGTATTAGTCGGAACAACTCAAGATGCAGAGAGACTCCACATCTCTACGCAACGTCAAGGTAGGAATGGTCGCCGACGATTCGAATCGCTCTTCGTTGAATACGGTCAAGCGAAAGGAGCTGGTATTGAGGAGCTCCCGCCCAGAGGTGAGAACAGTACTCCAAGTGGGGTCGAATTTGCGCTTTAAAGAGTTGCAAGCGGTGACCCGGAGTAACGTACAAACAAATAATAATATACAGTTTTTGGAATTTGAGGTCACAGCACTGCTAAACCTCTTGTGTTGACAAGACTGTTACGTCATTACATGAATACGATATATGTTAAGATTAAAAGCATGTAATTTCTGTAAATATATAAATTGACGCATAGTAAATAAGATTGCCGGTTCTCTCCGTGTACCTTGAGTTTGTTCATCTTATCGAGCGCGTGGAGCAATTCGCCAGTGGAGATATTGAGGGCTTGCGTGAGGCTGATAGTCTCCAGGGGAGTGACTTTAGTACGAGCCGCGTGGCTCAAGCGCGACAGCTCTTGCACTGCGCTCGCGCAGCTTGCACCCACTGGGGCGTCTTTGAACCTTTAAAAATGTGTATGTTTATAATATAGGTTTTCGCCTCTGATTGGCTACGTTGGTATATGAAAGCGTTTACATATAGGTTCAGGGGCAAATATAATATAATAATAGGTGTATTTATCGTAAATTTCGTCACTCTTCGAATATAAGCGATCTCTTCCAGGCAACAATAGTAAAAAAAAAAAAACTACGGTACCTCGGCATTTGTCGTTTTTCCCAATCCTGAATGATGATATTGCCATCAATCTTGAGACAGGTCCGAGTGACGGCGATTACGTTCTTCGGAGCGATGCAAAGTATCGTATGCTCTTTTGTACTTTCCTCGGTACCTGAAATTATTAATAAAAAGCTTCACATAGTCCAGATTTTATTATTCATATTTATTACTGGTAGGAGAATATATATAACCCATAGAGTAACGCTAAAATAGATTTTTTTTATAAATATTATCCTGTTCACCTTTTACATATGTTTTAATTGCTTTGTTTTGACCCATTAGTATTGTCTAAGTAACTAAATGTCTTATGTATCTTTGCGGTTCTTGAGCTAATTTTTTTCGCACAGTGGTTGGTTACTCACACTCGAAAGTTATCCATATAGTAGTTTTTATTTAATTATGTCAATTGTAATATGTTTTTGTACATGCAACGAAGTGTTAATTAAATAAAGTGTCAATAGGTCCGAATAGTATAAATATGGTGTTTTAAAACAATAAATCTGATTGTAATATTGTTGTCTTATTAATTTTTCGCTTCATCTAAAAGTGGCGAAGACTTCTTCAAGCCCTTCATTATCATGGTGATGCCCGATAGCTTTACCAAAATCTTACCACTTCTAACCTCTGATCCTTAGGTCTCTTGGTCTAGACTTCCAGTACTTATTGTTATACATTCACTATACACTGTACATCTGGTTTAGCGAGCCGTAGTTGCTGTTAGGTTCTTAGGTCTCATCTTCTCATACAGATACTTATTACATATAAATTTATACACACATTTCACTATACACTGTACATCTTGTTTAGCGATCCGTAGTTGCTGTTAGGTTCTTAGGTCTCATCTTCTCATACAGATACTTATTACATATAAATTTATACACACATTTCACTATACACTGGCAAGCTGTACACGGACCTCAAGTAAGCCGGTCACCATTTTTAAATTCATTAACAGATTTGATGTATTAATGATAACAAAATAATATATAATCGTTAAGCATATGATCATCCAACAATAAGTCACAAATACGCACTGGCGCACGCACAACTTCCAGGTTACGTGCACGCATACGTACGCGCGGGACGAGCAAAACCTGTTTTTGTGGTACCGTGAGAGTGTCGAAATATAACTATACTAATACTACTATACTTATAAATATGATGTGAAACGAGTCGAAGTTTTATTAAAAAAATATTTTACATAAAAAACTTACCGATATGGTCGTACAGTGAGGAGAAGCTCAACATGCGGTACCAAGCCTCGTCGCGGTCGAAATTGTATCGATTCGAGTCTTCCTCAACTGTGTTTAGCACTAACACCTTGTATGGCGTCTGGCGGGGACCTGGAATTTCAAAATTAATAATAATATCTATATATATGTATATTTGCAAAGAAAGTGGTACGTTCAGGTACACCTAACAATCAGCCATATAAAAAATCATTTTAAACTTAAGAAAAACGCTTTTTGAACGGATTGAAGCTATGTATTATTATTAAAAACTTATAATTATTTACATAATTTTAAATTTAAAAAAAAATCCGACGTTTCGCGTGCTTTTCAGCGTGTGTGGTCACGGTGACTGAAGACAAAAGGTGTTAAATGTCAAAAGTATCACAGCTGTAGAGAAAGTTGTGTTATCTGTATTTATTGCCCCAAAGTTGATATTGATATTTAAAAGATGACGGATTTTTGCAAAAATGACTTAAGGTGTTTACTTTTGACATTTAACACCTTTTGTATTCAGTCACCGTGACCAAACACGCTGAAAAGCACGCGAAACGTCGAAATTTTTATTTTATTTTAAAATTATGTAATTTTAACTTTTGAGTAATAATACATAGCTTCAATCCGTTCTAAAACTGTTTTTCTTAATGTGTAAAAGCTATGTCAACAATAGACAATACCATTTTCAACTTGCAAATCCTGCAACCCCAGATCGGCCCGCCATTGAATTTAGTCATAATTTGGTAACTCGTAGAAACTCCTTTATCCTTTCGTGTATTGCGACTGAAATTATTTAAATAATTCAGTATTGTCTCACCATTTCCATTCAAATAGATCCCGAGCTGATTGATGTAGGGTCCAGCCGATAGCAGCAAAATTCTTCCCGGCACAAACTCCTTACTAACTTTCGGCTGCGATAACAATAAGGGCATAATTTCCCCCAAAACCTCAACGTAGGCCGTACAGAGGTCGTAGAACGTGGCCAATGGGGCCAAATGTGGAGTCAGAGGGGAACTGCATTTTTCCGAATATTCCAATTCCGCTTTCTGAAGGAGTTTCTTATTGGTATCGGCTTGGAGGATTTGGTGCAGTTCTCGGAACGAACGCTGCATCATACCCTCAACGGACACTGTTGCCACTCTAAAATTATTTTAGAGAGATTTCATTAGTTCTATATTAATCAAAGAATGACTTTAGCCAGGTATGCGATTTCTGGAGATTCAGAGTCGAGGCTTAGAGCTAAACGCCGTATGTCAAAATCGTATTGAACATCAGACATAGAAGTCACATTGTTAACATATTGAAAGAAAACAATTTTTTAACCGGATTAAACCTATATGTATTATTATAAACTTATAATTATTTACATAATTATACCAACTCCGGGTAAAAAAATACAGATTTTTAAAAAACACAACTTTCTCTACGGCTGTGATACTTTTTGACATTCAACACCTTTTGTCTTCAGTCACCGTGACCACGCACGCTGTAAAGCACGCGAAACGTCGGAAAATTTAAAATTATGTAAAATAATTATATGTTTATAATAGTACAAATAGCTTTAATCCGGTTAAAAAATTGTTTTCTTTCAATGTGTAAAAGCTATGTTAACCAAAGACAATACTATTGTTAACAAATATTATATAAGCCCTATGAATACATTTCTGGTTCAAGACACTGAAAAATCTAAGAATATCCAAAAACAATATAATGACCATGCAGCTAATTATAACCAGTGGCGAATCACCTCGTCCACGACACATACGACAGACTCGACAAAACAAAACCTGACAATGCAAGCGAGTTATAGTTCCTAACGTTACATGCAATGTTACATTGTATTTTACCTCATGTTAGAAGTTATTTTTTTAGAGTTCATATAAATGAGACTTCAATGATCATAATTGAATTTTGGAAATAAAGCCTATTGTTATTATATCTCCACCTAAGTCTTGTTAAAGCAACGGTAAGACAGTTCGTGTCGTAGGTTCGATGTCTGGCCGTGCCCCAATTGACTTTCTGTGTGCGCATTGAACACTCGTTCGTAAGGAAACCAGACCCAAAGAGCCGACGGTGGACACAGAAAATTGATCACCTACTTGCCTGTTACAAATGATCACGGAAAAGATACATAAATCTGAGGCCCCAACCTAAAAGGTTGTAGCGCCATTGGTTCAAGACGGAAATTATGCTGGCATAAGTTAGTTTACAATTTTTTTATTTCAGAAAGATTTTTAAAATAAAATTAAAAAGTTAGTATCAAGTCAAATTTATTCACTTTTGTGCTTTGATCGAACAAATTATAATAATATCTCAACGTGTTTTTGAGGAATCGATGTCATTAAAGACAATTTTTTTTAATTATTTGAATTTACCTAAATACATATAAATTTAACAAACCTCAGAAGACTCAATATCATGGCATAGGTGAGTCGAAACTGCGAAGACAACTTTTGAGGCGTCCCAAGCATCATCTCCTTGAGCGTCATTTGATCTGGTACGCCATCCTTGCATAGAATTATCACTGTGCCCGTGTCATCCAAACCTGGAATCGTGGAAGATCTATGAAATTCTCCTCTTAAACCGATAACGCGTCGCAAACAACTGCGTGGCAAACACGCTAAAGTCGTTTTGTTTAACCAAAAACATATAACAAATGATAATTGCGACATACTCATTGATATATATATATATATAGTAAGGAAACCGGCGTGAAACATAATAATTAAAATTATATAAACAATTGGAGAATAGATATAAAGATTAGCATATTAGTATCTTCAAATTTACTATATACAAAAAATAACTGTGTATGTTATATTAATTACATTATTTTGGATATCTTTTAAAAATGCTATATCAAATTGTACATTAGGATACAACTTTATGAAATCCTGTTGAGCCGCATAGTAAAACCTTTCACTGCAGCAAGACTAACCTCGTCTACCGGCTCGTCCTGCCATCTGAATGTACTCCGCAGGAACCAAGCTCCTTGACTGGAGGCCGTCAAACTTGGTGACGTCGTCGAATATGACCGTACGGGCTGGCATATTCACACCCATCGCGAATGTCTCGGTCGCGAATAATATTTTTACCTTAAAACGTAATATTTTAGGCAAAAAAAAACTTGAAAAACATTTAACATTTACTCTCCAGTTCCAGTGCCAGTTTTCAAATCAAGGGCGTAGAACGGAAGAGAAGAACTGGCAATATACTCTCCGCCACTCTTTTTAATCGACAATTTTTTTTTGTATTACACAACGTTTGTAAGGCGCTGCAACCATCACACCATATTCCACATGACATCAGGCATGGTGAAATAGGAGCACGCACATAACAACACGCAAATACGTGGTCGAAATAACTAATATCACCGCAAACAATTCAAGTTCGACCACTCACCACAAGTAGCACCATTCACGAGTATCACGCATGGTCAGCCATCGATCGATAAACCATCAAATATCACGCTTATTATCAGCTGATATGTAAATAGAATCTTTTACACCAATAAATGAGATCGACTTACATAACCCGATTGGAACAGCATTTCCACGATCTCCTTGAGAAGTGGTAATATGCCGCTGTGATGCACGCCTATTCCGTTCTCGAGAACACGCTGCAGTCTGATTACCTACAAACGAAATTATGATAAATTTGTCATTGCTCACGCCATCCAGTTACCTATAGTGCTCTCTGTACACACCACTCAGTCTGACAAAAGTGTCATCTTCAAGTGTAGGAGGAGGTGACCATTCTATATGCTCCCGCGCCTTAGAGAAGACTAAACCGCCGACGCGAAGTCACGCGTGTGCATACGCTTCGCTTCGTTTGCTTACGCTTCCGCTTTTTGTGCTTATACTTTTATTTGTGGTCTTCTGCCACAGGTTAACAGACGGAGGACCATAGGTGAGAGGTGTTTCCATATTTTACGCCGCATTCCACTTGAACCTAGGCCTACTTTTCTTTGCCTTCGCCTCTACAGTCATAACTAACTTTTTCTATTATAACTAGTTGGAATTTAAGGGTTCGAACGTGATTCCCGGATGAGAAATAAAGGAATATTTCCTTAAAGTGAATTATCATATTTAGTAGATTCAAGTCAACACAGACAACGATCAATATTTAAGCTTTGACTTGTTTAATCACCTCCTTCATGAGCACACATGTGTGGTACACACACACACACCATCATACATCACAGTCGAATTAGGTACTCAGTTTAATTTATTTAATAATTTTTAATTTCGTAAATGTTCGAACCTTTTCGTATAGACATAGACATAACATTCATTACTAACAAAACACACACACAGAATCACCTAAAATAACAATAATCAAACATAAAAAAAAAAACACTTAACTTTTTCTTAAAAAAATTTTTAAGAAAAAGGTGTAATATACACATAACACACGTGTGTGTGTAACTGGCTCAGCTTTATGCTGAGGAGCAGAGTTGTTCCACAGCGCTGGTCATACTGGCAGAGACAACAGCAGCTAGTTTAAAGAAAAAGAAAGAAAAGAAAAAGATTCTAATAATACTAACACTGTGTTGAAACAAATAATAATAATAATAGTAGTAAAAGTTAAAAGTGTAAGTAATGAAGTCTTGTGTAAATTATAGAGATATAGATTCCATCTTTGGCTATATGTTGAGTGTATTTGTTTTTGTTATATATAATTTATGTTAACCGCAGGATTATGTATGAAATCTTGGTACCCCAAAAATCACCACCCTTGAAAGGCCAGGTCTAAAAACGAATATGGCGATTAGCAAGCAGCAGCTAGAAAAGTTTTTTCGAACCACTTCGACTTAGGGTCCTTCAAAAAAGGAGCATACTAATTCTTAAAAAGCCGGCAACGCACTTACCAGCCTTCTGGCAGTGTTACATGAAAAAAAAACGAACTTTCTAAATACCTGTGGAAGTTTCCTATCCGGTTCTTTCAGTCTCTGCAGACATTTCTGGAAGAAGGAACGAATGTGACCTTTTTCTTTGGCCGTTGTTAGGTCTACTGACATGAGATTCTCCGCGTTATGGTCGCACCTAAAGCCATCAAGGAAATATAATTTCAGTTTAAATTATTAATACAAATTTCTTAATTATATCATGTAATAAAAGCTTGCCACCTTTAATATTGATATTTAATGAAAAATTATAAAGATCGCTTAGGTCTCACCGGTTTCTGGACAAAGTGAAGGCTACGACGGGCAACTTATCATGAGACCGCAGATGGTCTATCAAGGCCACCCACATGGTTTGTTCGGCTTTCGGGTTACCGAATTGTCTGCCACCTGACAACAATGTATATATTTATATTACAGTCCCAGAAATGCATTAACGACGTAAATATCTGAAACACTTGCTTTGATAACTCTCGATATTATTGTCTTTTACACACCAAGAAAACACTTTTTACGGATTGAAGCTGTGTATTAAAATAAATATAAGTTTTTAATAATAATACATAGCTTCAATCCGTTTAAAAAGTGTTTTCTTAACTCTCGTTATTATTGTCTTTTACACACCAAGAAAACACTTTTTAAACGGATTGGAGCTGTGTATTAAAATAAATATAAGTTTTTAATAATAATACATAGCTTCAATCCGTTTAAAAAGTGTTTTCTTAACTCTCGTTATTATTGTCTTTTACACACCAAGAAAACACTTTTTAAACGGATTGGAGCTGTGTATTAAAATAAATATAAGTTTTTAATAATAATACATAGCTTCAATCCGTTTAAAAAGTGTTTTCTTAACTCTCGATATTATTGTCTTTTACACACCAAGAAAACACTTTTTAAACGGATTGAAGCTGTGTATTAAAATAAATATAAGTTTTTAATAATAATACATAGCTTCAATCCGTTTAAAAAGTGTTTTCTTAACTCTCGATATTATTGTCTTTTACACACCAAGAAAACACTTTTTAAACGGATTGGAGCTGTGTATTAAAATAATTATCAGTTTTTAATAATAATACATAGCTTCAATCCGTTTAAAAAGTGTTTTATTAACTCTCGATATTATTGTCTTTTACACACCAAGAAAACACTTTTTAAACGGATTGGAGCTGTGTATTAAAATAATTATCAGTTTTTAATAATAATACATAGCTTCAATCCGTTTAAAAAGTGTTTTATTAACTCTCGATATTTTTTTATACAGAACTGGACGGACGTTTGGCTTCAATCTCACGTGATGTTAAGTACGATGCGGCCTATTTGAAGGCACGCCTGTCCAGGAGATGCCCGTTTAGCCGGCGCTTAAGTGAACACATTAAACTCTCAAGGGTAGATGGAATCAAGCAGCGACATCTGGGAATGGGACAAGGGATGAAACTCCGGCATCAATTCCTTTCAATATTTACCTTTTGGTCCAAAGCTTTTCTTGTAATCATTTTCCCTGGACTTTTTCGCGGCGACCGCCTCGTTGTATCCCCGCAGTTGGAATTTGCTTTCTTGGTCCACGACTAGAAATCTCTCGTTCTTTGACTTTCCACCGGATCCTGTAAATTTTATGTTTACCTTTGAATTACATTAGTTAAGAAAATCGGTTGACTGACGATAGTTGAACGTGACAACGTCATAAGAAAATACTGATGCAATGGCTGCTTTTTCAAAAGAAAATTTTAATTTTATTTGTTTGATAGATATTTTGTATGGATATAGAGAAGTAGGAAATCACAATTGAATTGAAGTTACATTTGTTTGTACGCATAAATACATTTATGCCAATTTCTTTTCATCGCTCACTCAAGTAGGAGAGAGACAGATGTCGAACGCTGCCGAACTCGGAGGCCGATTGTGCCTCTTTGTCGCACGTTCCGCGCTCTCGCTCGCACTTCAAGCCTTAAATGGAACGCCGCATGCGCCATGTATTTTCGAGCCACTTATGATCCTTATAAAAAGGATTTTATTTTATTGAGACGATATCGTACGGATGGACATTTGTTAAAAGTTTTTAAATAAAATAAAATAATTAAAATTTTTTGTCAGGGATGCAGTTTAGTTTTGCGTTTAGTGATTGAACTCACCCGTATACAAGTAATGGCACAAAGGAACTGGCCGCTTAGGAGTGGACACTACATAGACCTTTCGTTTCTTCGTCCGACCGACCCAGTCCGCGAACTGGAGTGTATTTGGTACAGTCGCACTTAACATCACTATTGTGACATGGGCCGGAAGCAATATCAACACTTCCTCCCATACGTAGCCCCGCTGGAATTATATTTATAATTTTTTTTATAGCCAACTTCAAATGGGTTATTAATATGGAAACAAAAATAAAGGTCATTACTGTAAACATATATCTTATATGGGAGAAAATAAATAAACCATTTCCTTGATCTGATATAGAATAGTATTTTACTACCATCCAACCAACTCTTTATATTGGTTTTAATACAAATTTTACAATAAATAAATTTTTCTTTTGTTAAAAGTCCTTCACAAAGGATTATAATTTTTTTAAAAATGATGATCCGACTTCGTATACATTAAAGTTTGGTCTGTTTGCAAATAACTAAGGAGTGCCAAATAGACAAAAATAAAAGAAAATAATACCTGTCTATAATATTTAAATAATAAATAATAAGCTGCGAGAGCGAATAACTAAACCGTTTACCTCAGCATTATTGATATAGTGGACCTCATCGAAAATCACAAATTCTAGATCCCTTGTGACGTCAGAGCCGCAATAGAGCATAGAACGGAGAATCTCGGTGGTCATGACGAGGCAAGAGGCCGTCGCGTTTATTTGAAGGTCCCCAGTCAATAGACCAACTTCACCGAATGTCTTGTTGAAGTCATTGTACTTCTGGTTTGACAGAGCCTTTATTGGCGATGTGTATATTGCTCTGTAACGTTCGACAATATAGAATTTTAATTTTTTTGACCTCATACATAATTTACATTATAAGTTACATTTTAATATTTTTTTTATATAGTACAGTAATTATAGGTTATATCTGATAGAACTCAACCCAACTTGAGATGACAATTTCTTGTCATCTCAACTCTACTCTTAAAAGTAGAACAGAGTATAGTTGAGATTTATCCAAACTTAATTATCCATTATGAGAGTGCATTTGCTCTACTAAAATCTAGTCATTAGCTATTTGGACATTGTTTATTGTAGTACGACCTTTTAGATATATAAACAATAATCTTCTATTAGAAGTTTATAAAGATTCTGAATATCATGTATGTTTACCTTGTACAATTTCTTCTAGACATAGCGATTGCATATTCAGCGACTACGGTCTTACCGGCAGAAGTGTGAGCCGCTACAAACACATGATGGCCTTCTTCTAGTTTTAAAATTGCCTAAAATCCAAAAAATCCCAAATTGAATTCGAAACAAGAATTGTTGTCAATAATAGGTTTCTACCTCAGCTGCTAATCATTATTACAATTAGAATTATGTAAATAACTATAAGTTTTAATAATAATACATAGCTTTAATCCGTTCAAAAAGTGTTTTTCTTAATGTGTAAAAGCTATTTTAACAAAAGACAATACTATTATTACAGTTACAAATCCACTTTCTGTTTTGATATTAAAAATGTATCAGCGCTAATCTACAAATATACTAACTTTCATTTTAATAAAAGATAAGTAAAATAAACCTCAAATAACACTTTGTGATAATTTTCTATGAATATATTTGCATTGTGTATACCTGTTTTTGGAAGTTATCCAATTCAAATGGATAAGCATGGGCCAAATCTTTGATTTTTTCTTTAAATTCTGGTACTGGCTGGGAAACATCAATCATTTCTGCCCATTCTGTGGATGTAACACCAGATTTTACAGAGGCATTGGTAATATTCAGCACTGGTATTTCTGGAAGCACCACAGGTGGTTTGATAATCGTACTCTCCAGGAAATTATCACTGTCCTCTGCATCTATATCAATGTTTTTTGTAGGTATTGGTACCTTTTGATCAGTTGTTTCATCGTCATCTTGCCAAAGACCTGAAAAAAGTTTTTGAAATGTTGTGTTTGAAATGTATACTATTGTATATCCTTACAATATGAAAAACATATTAGAAAATAATAAATGTACATGTGTTTTGTCATCTTAGCTCAATTCTAAAATGTGTAATATTAGCTATTACGTTTAATCAATTCAAATTCGGACGGCTGACGGCGACGAGTGTCTTGTTCGTATACATATTATATTGTGTCTCATTTTAAGTTCTTTAAACATTATTTCCTTGTATATAAATACTGAAATGAAAATAAATGTATATTTAATTTGAGATTTAGTTAAGCACATTACCTGCTAAGTGTGTGTTGTTATTAACAACTTCCTCTAAATTTATGTTGATTTGAATGTCTTCTAGTTTGTCTTCTTGTTTGTTTTCATCTGTTAGTTGGTCTTTCAAAGTGAATCCATCACTTGAAAAGACTACATTTTCTTGACAACCAGGTGGGGTACATAATATATCTTAAAATAATAGACAAATTATTTTCTAGCACATAGAGTTAATCAAATCATAAGGTAAGTTCACACATAGTTTGTGACTGTCACTTTCATAAGAATTGAATTTGATATCAACATTCAACAACAACTCAGCTATCACTTAACATTACCTTCACCCAAAAATTTTCCTGCTTCATCATTATCAAGATTTACTGTAACTTCTCCTATTTTAGTTGCTTCTTCTAGCATCTGTTCTAACTCTTCTTCAAACCCAGCTGGTAAGAATGGATTTTGTGTAATCGTCCCTCTTGTAGCCAAGCCTGGGGGCAGTGGTGTTCGAGACATAGATAAACTGTCTTCATCATCTTCCAATGGTACACTAACTTCCTTTAAACCTACTATTTCACCTGTCAACAAATCTCGGACTACCTGTAATTTTTTTTTATTTGTGTAATTGTGCTTATTATTATATTTATTTAATAAGAGTTTTAATTTTTTTTAAATATTTTTTGGTATAAAAATGAATATAGTAATTTATAACCAAAGAAGCCAAACATGATTTAAGTACAATTTATGTTTGTATGCATGTATAACTGACTAAATCTGGTGTAATTTAATTTTGCTTATTTGGCAAAGGAAGTACAGCAAGCAAATATCTAAAATAGCTACCTCAAGCGTAGTATCTAGGCCAATATCATCCTCATCAATTCTGAACAAGGAATCTATATCTGGAGTCCTATGCCAATGATTTTGAGAACGTTCCCATTGGTGTATTGATAGTCTCTCCGGCTTTAGTAAATAATCCTTTACACGTTCATTTAAATCATCGAAAATTGGTGGCGGCTAAAACATAAGGACAGGCGAGTTGAAAATATATTTTCAATAGTATTATAAGATGATATCCGCTAAAATCAGTCTACCTTGATGAAAGAAAATTCGTCATCATTTTCTACGGGCATTATTAGAAGCCTCTTAATTCTTAAAAACAGTTTATACAATCATTAATTGCCGAAGTATGCTATTTGTTTTGGTTTTCAAATCAATTCTTCGGCTTCTGACTTTGGCATAAGAAAATTGGCAATTTACCGTTAAACTTGCTGACTTTGCCACTTTTTTGGGTCTAAAAAATTATGATTCGCTTTTGTCCATTAAAATTCCTTTTCCTACTTCAATCTCTATCCTTCTATCTAATATAAATATTGATGTATATAGAATTTTAGCCAGTTTAATTTTTCATAACAATATAAAATTATAATCATTTATGTACTTATTATATACATAATTTATCTGATCCTTTTCAAAATTCGGATCCAATTTCCAAACCAATAAAATAAATCTAATAACACACATCCTAACTTTTTTGCATGGCTGACGCACAAACCTTGCAGGCCAAGAAAAGGAAAAATATGATTAGATTTTTTTATTAAAAAATATAAGAAGATGCTAAGAGTTACTTATTTCTAAATATATATTTTATCAAGAGCAAATTCTTCCTATAATTAAAAAAATCATTTTCATTATTAAATGCCTAAATAAAAATGTGCCCAAGTCTATGATCACTACTGCTAAGATTGCCAAACGAAAATAAAATAATATTTAATAGGAAAATTGCATTCGAACAAAAATATATAGCAGGACTTGGCCTCTATCCATCAATATGAAAATAATAAAATCACATTATTTAGCACTGGTAATATTTTTTCTAAGAAAGTGGCAAATTCACCAAACTTTTCAAAATTCTTCATACAATAAGGAGAAAGATATAAGTGTTGTCAAATGTTTATTTAGTTTTTATGAACTTGAAATGTTTAAGATAGTGATTCCTTGGTGGGTATAAAAGTACATAAATGCAATTTACAAGCGTAGAAGTCTACCTACATAAACTTAAGAATCTTGTTTGGACCGCGTCAATGCACCGTAGTGTTGCGCACCTCGTACATGAGGCACCTCAAATGTCACCACACACTCAAAGTTGTGAAATGTCGCATCACCTCAAACACACATTTTGTACCGCTTCAAACTCTTTGAGGTACTTTGAACACTGGAGAGACGCTGAATGTAATTGAGGCAGTGAGTCGTATGTCATGAATGAGTGAACGGGTGAGATGGATTTTTTTCCTTACTCTCCCATCTCATGTAGGAAAATGATAATAATTAACAATCGAGTCAGATGAGCAACTGATTGAAACGATATCTGAATGACGACAGTGACTGTTCACTGTGACATGACATTATTGTAATTTGTTTTTGTATGCATAAATAACTTGATTTGCGCGTTCGTATTTCTTACTTTCGCACGGATTCTTTTTGTTATTGTTTTAATTCTGTTTGAGTTATTAATTTGTTGTAGTTGTACCCTAATTGTCCCTAAAAAGAATTATTAAAGGTTCGAATTCTTTTTTCTTATGTAACTATCTTCTTATCAATACAATTATCACACGGACGCTGGTTTGCCGCCAAAATTTGTTAAAACTTAAATAGAAGAAGTGTATGGGAAATTAATTTTAACTTTTAGCATGTGTGCATGTATAAATGTATAATATGAATTAAATTAATTATAAATGACGGATAATATGCCTACACTGTACCGGAGTATACATTTATAACTTATTATAAATAAAATTTAGTTATTTAATAAAATCAGCGATCTACGAATACATGCATTTTTAATCTAATGGTGCTGTTATGAGACTTTTTTGCTTTATAAAAAAAATGACGGACTCTCGTGATACGAGATCTTCTAGAGCATGGCAATATTTTACCGATTTAAAAACGTTAAGGCTAAATGTAATATCTGCGCTAAAGTTATGTCTTATAAAGGTGGTGGTCCTTACAACTTAACCCGTCACACAAAATCCCAACATCCCAGCGTATTTTTTGCATCCCACCAAAACAATAATAAAGAAACTGAAGGTGACGTATCGCAGCCTTCTACTTCTAATTCTCCGCTGCCTTCTACTTCTGGCCCTTCACTGCCTGCCAGTTGGCACCCAAATATTGCTTTAGATACCGCTTCTTTAAATTTTGGAACTACCATAGCAAAACCAGTCAAAACAACTAATACAAAATGATTATTTATTTTAAACCACTGTCTGCCAAATAATTTAAACAGCTTAACAAGAATTTAGTAGAACTTATTGCTAAAAATGATTTGCCACTAAACATTGTTGAAAGTAACACATTCCGTAATTTTATTTATGGACTGAATCCATACTACACAATACCTTGTCGCAAAACATTATCAAATGCTCCTTTGGTTAACTATTATAATATCGAAAAACAAAAAGTTCAGAAATGCCTGGTAGACACAGATTTCGTTTCTTTAACAATAGATGGATAGACTTCAAAGCCAAATAAACACTTCGTATCACTTACAGCTCATTTCCTTAATAATAAAACTGAACTAGAATCAAAAGTATTAGAATGTTATCAGTACTCGGATAGGCAGTCTGCAGAAAATTTTTAAAATGAAATATTGAGAATGTGTGAGGAATCTGGAATATTACAAATAAGATTGTATCTGTAACAACTGATAATGCTAATAATATAAAAGCAGCCGTAAGACTACTGAAGTGGGAGCAGATTCCTTGTTTTGCTCATATTTTAAATACGTAAAAAGAAAAGCGTTAAAAGAAATTAAACTCACGCAGATGAAAATTAAAAGCATAGTAGAATATTTTAGACGAAGTCCACTTGCGTCGGAAAGACTAAAAACTATGCAAAAACAAGGGAAAAAGAGTTGAAGCTTAAGCAAGACGTCGTAAACCGCTGGAACTCAACGCTACATCTGTTCACTGGAGTGCTCGAAACAAAAAAAAAGTCTTATGTCTGTAATAACATTGGAATATCCCGAGATAACAAACATAAATAATGATGATATAGAAATTATGTCATTATCAAACCAAATTTTATATTTTTTTAAGGAATTCATGGAAGAAATGAGCTCTGAAAAGAAAGTCACAATTTCTAACGTGATATTAATATCTAACGCCTTAAATAAAGAATGTCGGAGATTTTTTATCCCAAGATATGGCATAGCCAGTCAAAAAAATGACTGATGTATTATTAAATGACGTAAAAACCAGATTTCTTAATATCAAGGATAATAACATATTTGCGGACCGTACATTATTAGATCCGAGGTTTAAAAGACATGGATTTTATAACGAATTTTCTTACGGGCTACGTGCTTGTACGAACTTAAAACTTTTGATCGCAAATGTAATTTTACGATCGCAGGCTGAAATTTTAATTGAAAATCCAGTAGAAACCGTAGTTGTTGAGCCGATGACGAAAAATCGTAACATCTGGTCCGATTTTGACAGAGAAGAAGACGAATTCATTAAAAATACAAATCCTGAAGTGGATGAATATTTAGAGGAACCACTTTTACCACGAAATAAAGACACTTTTAAATGGTGGCAACAGAAAAAAACTGCTTATCAGCGATTATATGAAATCGTAAAAAGAGACTTTTCATATGTGCTACGTCAGTTCCATCCGAACGTGTATTTTCAAAATGTGGCCAAATACTTTCAGAGAGTACATAAAGGTACTAATAATACAAAACAGAATACTCAAATGAAGTGGTACAATGTACCAACTCATTTTATAAAATGCGGTGGGACATACAAACACTTCAATTTCGTTTGTCCAACTCACTAACATTTAGATTTCAGTAGTATTTCAATTTATGTTCTTGTATTTTGCCTTTATGTGTTGCGCTCATAGGCACCACGAAAGAATAAAACGTGTTTATTGCGGGGTGCATATCAGTTTAATTAAATAATACAAACATAAAGTACAATGTATTACAACAACAGTAGCTTAGGAACTTATAGCAAGATTAATTAGATGAATATTCAAGATGTTTCCCGGCACTAAAGTATATTGCACATTTTAGTTATGTCTTAAAACAAAAATGAAATACTTATATTAATTAAGTAAAGAATAAATATAAAAATCTTTTCTTTGGCTATAAAGAAGAATTACGCTGAAGTGGTATCGGCAAGAAATAATTTGAGATTTCTAGGACTTCTTAATAACAATACAATTTATTAAATTATGTAAAAGCAAATCAGCAACATCCACCTGAATTTCTTTTCTTGAGAATTTGAAAAAAATCGTGAATAACGTAATTACGAATACATATTATTATGATAACAAGTTGAACAAAGGTTCAATGTTTCATTATGTTAGTTTTGAAATTATTGTTAAATTCCGAGCCATCAGAATGTCCTTATGAATATTGCTTCTATATGACTCATTTATTGGACATTGTACTTTGAGTAATCAATATCCTCAAACGTTCCCCGGCGACCCTCTCGAGGGTTTGTTAAGACCACATCGGATTCCAGAATAAAACTAACATCATTCACGTCAGGCCAATAAAAAAGGTCCGCCTTCTTTATTCTCATAAATTTAACCAGCATTCGCGAATTTTCCGTTAACTCTAAAATCTTCCCAACATACAACGAATAAGTTTTATGTTGTGAAGATCTTCTTATTCTCTAAATCTGTCGAGAAGGAAACTGTTAATTTGTTTCTCTACCATATTTTCTGAAGAACTTTGTGTTGTTTTTTCTAAATTATGCGTTTCAAATTCCTCTACTCTATGTATCGCTTTCTTCTCATGTAGAAATAAAAGTTCCATCATCAGAAGACTCTCTTAATGAATACTCAACATCACTGCCCTCATCTTCTAATAACCTTTTTTTATTATGAGTAATTTTTTACCAAGTTTTCTCTTTCTGATTAGATAAAGTCAAATCAACTTTCCCCGTGGAAGTCGATGCTACCGGGTTGTAATAGTCAAATAATTTTAAATCAATTTCTGTTTTGAAATAATGATGAATATATATAGTGAGTTTTATCTATTACATGCAATTGCAAATTACTTTTTTAAAATCAGTGTAAGTACGATTATATGGACTGAATTTTATTTCAGATAACATAGTTACTTTTTCTCCACCTGACATAGATGTAGAGTCGAATTCTGGTGTTTTATTCATAATAGGTTCTGGTGAAGGTACTAGGTTTTGAAATTCGCATTCTAATCCGGATGTAGTAGGATTCAGAGCCTCAGCCTTCAGTTTCTTTATTAGACCTTTTTTATTCGATTTTCTTTCTGTCATTGGTTTATTTGGTTAGAAGAAACTGATGCACCGGGTTCAACAATACTGACTTTTTTATTTATAGTTTTCTTAAAAGGATTTACAGAAGCTTCCTTAAAAAAAAATTCAGGGTTAAAAGGACTATCCCTGTAGCCTTAAAGCCAGAAATTATATTTTCCTTGCTTGTCACGTTTATTGCGTCTATGAGAGATTTAAGTAATAATGGGAAATGAGTTTTATTTAACTGACTTTCTGATTTTGCGAAACAAATAGTAAATTCATTGACAGTTTTCGAACTTTTTTGATATTTTGTGCCGCTCGGGTTGTTAGTTTATCCTTATGGCGAGCCAGATAATTATTTATCCTCCATTTACCTGGCGGTTTGTTATTAAAAATAGGTTGTTTATTGTTTCCTTTCAAGTAATTAAATACAACAAAACTTAAATCTAGTTGTAAGAGGGGAGCGCTAGAATCACCTGCTATTAAAACATTTACTATCTGTTTTCCTTCAGAATAGGTAAGTCATTGTTGCCCCCAGGCTTTTTATTATGTTTATTTTTATACTTTATTTTCGCTAGTTCGGCGTGGTATGTGGAATCGTTTTGAGGCTTATGATTTTTGTATGTGGACCGATGTGTTAAACTGAAATCTTCCATGTTCTAAAATAATAAAAACAAATATATGAATTTAAGGTTTGATTGCATTATATGAATAATATTTGTGTACGCGATCCGGGCATTTTGCACTTTCAGTAAGGCACGGGCATAATTGGCAAAAAAAATTGAAAATAGGTATGCCAAAGGAGACAAAGACGCATTACAGGTTAAAAGTACAAAGGTGCGATATGTTTTGGTATAGTTCGTCTAAGAAATTAAAGATTTTAATTTTCAATTAACATATTTCAGCTTCAACTTTACTTTTACATAAAGATTCGCAGAATAACCTAATGGATAAAAATAATAAAACTGATCTATTTAATTAAAAAAATGTGGCAGCCCTAACCTCACACTAAATATGACCAAGTTACACTGAATTGCGAATTTCTTGTAGCTTGCAGCACTGCAAATCAATATGATTTCAATAAAAGAATATTAGTTTAACGTAATATTAAAAATAAACTTACGTAGACGAAGTTTATCGTAATTATTTTAATAAAAGTACTCCCAGTACTTGATTGTACTCCTGTAGATCAGTCAAGCAAGAAAAATTAACAGAAAAAATGACATCGACATGACGTAAGGGTTTCCATAAAGAATTTGGTGTTGCCATTTATAAATTCAAGTAATCCTAAGGTGTTTTTGATTATAGCAAAATTAGTAGCAATTTCGCAAAGACAGAAGATTTTACGGTATCCGATATGGCGCACTCTGAAAGACGTCAGATGAATAAAAATTACAAATAGTTAAACCAGATTTTCGTAAAATTACCATCACCACAACCACTTTTAAGCATAAACCGTGCAGGCCAAGAAATTAAAAAAAAAACACTCTTAAAGCACCTCGCTATAGTAAAGGGTATGTGATCATTTCGATTCTATACTATCGAATAAGATTTTTTAATAATATAAGGTTTAGCAGCAAGCGACTACGCGTTATAAATATGAACTGCTATTCTATATAGCCAGGTGCTAATTTTTGGTTCATAATAAACTTTAAAAGAAATATATTCAGATTTATTATGTTTATGTAACAATGGGTTAAGTTTTAAAATTAATTGAATAGGAACGCTTGCGATCGTCACTTAAAAACTGCATTTGCACGTTCAATAACGCGGCCCTATGGAAAAAATTAAAAATATCAATAGTATAAGTAAATACTACCTAGAATTTTTTTATAGATGAAGAACCTTTTGCAATCAAAAACCGGTAAAACGTTCTTCATTTTCGTATATGTATTTCCATTTAAACTATTATTTTTAAAAACGTCAAGCTTACGTTCAGTCCTGACCTACATTGTTTTAAATATGTATAACTTATTTCATTTAATATCACGTCACAAAAAAGGACCTCAAAAAGTTCATTAAAGTAAAAATTCACCTCGAGTTCTACATAGTAGGCGTAGGTATACCTAACTACGTAAACCTTAAAATAAGTATCTCAGAAAAATAAATCATGCAAGATATAAATAAAATTCCTAAGTAGAACTTCGTCATGAGTTATCTAAAATAAATTAACAAATTCGTAACTCGTGTGTAACTTAGGATTCCCCAACTCCTCACAAACCTGTGCACAAACCTCATTCTTCACTTGCGGTCTCTGCACGTCTCTGACTCGCCTCTTTCGAATTTCGTAATTTGTGAATAAAAAATGAAGAGCTTGTGGACATGTGTAATATTTTTGTTCAATATTTATGTTCATAGTGCAACGATTGACGATATGGTAGGTATTTTTATTTCTATAAGAGATTTTCAAAAGCTTGCGTTATTTTCTTTTAATTAAATTTGTTTTTCTTATATATAATCCTTGATAATGTAGATTACCTTTTTTATAGCTCATTTTTCAATTAATAATATTAACTTTAATATATTATATTTGAACAAAACAAAAACATTGAACAACATATATTAGGTTTTAAAGTACGCTAAAAATCTATTTAATTTTATTTTATTAAGGTATCTAAATGTTATATAAGCAGGTAAATAATTTTCTATATAGTATAGTATTAATTATTCCTTCCAAGATACTATCGCACGAAGTTAGTAACGAGTAATTATGCATTGTAAAGAAAGTTGTAATATTATGTATGGGAAACGTTTCGCAACCGGCTAGCCGTATCTCCAAGTTAGAAAGACCTGGGTAATCAATATATGCTTGCTTGGACAGTCTAAAGTCATCTTGGATTATGAAACCTTATAGAGAGACTTTTTTAAATTCACTCAACAATTAGTTTTAAATAACACGATATGACGGCATTGGCGCCGGAATAATAATTATAAATATCTACCTCATTATATTTACTATTGACTGTGGCCAACTTTATTGTTGATTTAATTAATAGGTATAAAATAGTTATTTTCATATGAATCCAGTCCAATTTTTAAATATTTATATCTAGATATACCTATTATTAAAATCATATTAAAATAATATTGATAGAATTCGATTGAAAGGATCACAGCAATATAATAAATGCAATTCAATGTTTATTTATGTTAAAAGCACTTAAGATTGTTCAACAGAAAACTTGTTGAACAGGAAATTACGTCACTACACTTAATAAAGCTCGTTTTAAGATTAATTGTTTGGCTCAAAATTATAACAAAGTTATTTTCCTTTCACGTAATTGACGTCGAGCATTATATATTTTAAAAGATATTCTTGTTATACGTTTTGTCTTTACTTATAACCGTGGCATTATATGAGACAAAATTTGATGAGGCCAATAAAATGTTATGCATTTTACGAAATAAATGCATGATCATAAATATTGACGTAAAGGTATACGACTGTAGAAGCACCATTGAACATTGGTGTCATGGACGACTAATGGCACGATGCAGGTTGATTCATAATTAATATTTAACCTACTCATCGGGTAATATTTTTAATAGGCCGGCGAAAGTAGACATTGAGTGTATATCCCATGAGTTACATTATAAGGGACATTACAGTAAAGACTGTGTCGGGGCTGCTTAGGTCTTTGTTTTGTTTTTATACAGTTGTTTTGGCCTTGTTAAGCACGACTCGCAACCTTGTAGGTGTGCGTTCAAACTCCGGCTGTACACCAACCAATGTTTTTTCGATGTACGGTTAAACATCGTGAAAAAATAATAGATCCTTAAATTTACGAAGTGGTTATGATTAGTGACAACGTATCTGTAACAGAAATACATTAACAGTTAACAGTCTGTTTTTTTTCCATTTATATAAAATATGTCACAAATATGACACAATGTCAAAACATTATAGATCTCAGTCCCAGATTTTTGAATCTGTTGTCGACTTGGTTCCAAAGCTTGCCGATTTTCTTAGGATGTTTTCCATTATCTTACGAGCGAGTGTTTAATGCTCACACAGACAGAAAGTCGAAACTACGATCTCAGGGATGAGGGAAGGACGCTAAAGCCACTAGGCAAACACTGATCTACCATATTTATTCATCACACTTAACTAATTAACAGGATCTTTATTTACGTTCAACGTTCTCTTAACATTTTATATGAAACTAGCGGACCCGACAGACGTTGTCCTGCATGATATGTCAAGCGATTAGGATATGGAGTATGAAAAGTCAGTGTCAAACTATGAAATGAAAGCAAAATAATATAATCATTGGCTCAGACTAGGAATCGAACCTAGATCGTTCGGATAAGCGCCAAGAGCTCTACCAGTTAAGCTATCCGAGACTCTTATCTGAAGTTGAGCTATTTATTTGTATACACAGTATAGATAAATAACTTATATACCGACTGCAGGGCTATCTGCCGGGCTGATTTGTGAATCTAAATCAAACAAAAAAATTCATTTAAATTAGTCCAGCCGTTCAGTAACATACACCCGTTCCAAGTCTATATTCTGTTACAGCGTGGATTTAAAGAGGTTAATTTATGGTAAAATGCGGGTAACGATTGAACCGTTATCTTAACGAGTCGTAAGCCTTGACTGCATTCGTGTCCATACTTGATGCATTTTTTAGCACTTTACGTCATGTATCCTAATGAGAGGTGTAAAGTCATTGTTCGACAAAAAGTGGGTAATTGAAAGTAACAAAGGGAACGTAGATCCGCGTCCTTCATATTTGATTTAAGTACGTGTCTGGTTATTACAATTATTTAATTATAATACATAATAGTAATTATATAGCTTGAAATTGTGTTACGCTTCAAGGCCACACACATAAAAAATAATTAAGATCTTTTTCTCATATATATACCGCGTCTATTTGATTGAACTTAATTTTATCTAAAAGGAAGTAGGCTCAAATCAAACCAATGTTTTTTCTTTTAGAATCGTACCTACGATATACGGTTTTGGTTATTAAATACGTTCACTTCCTAACTAACCTTTTTTTTTATATATTAGGTTATTAACTAAATATGGCAGTTTGAAGGCTTAAAACAATTTCGATGTTAAATTATAAAGATAATATTGTTTTTGGTTTACACGAGTACTAAAGATTTCGTGAGGCGGACAAGGACCACCACAGCATCCCACATAGACCGAGCGTTGGTGGTATCGTGGTGTTATTCACAATAGTGATTCCCACATAGTGAACCACCAACCTATGGATAAAAAAGAGTAGCTACTAACATTGAAATTGTCTTAAATAAACAGATTTAATCGCGAATGTGTTTTTACTATTCGCGAGTCGAGTAATGCAAACATTATATAGGTAATATATTAATTTACATTACTCTTTTCACTGTATTATGTGATTTGAGGTGAGGATATGTCTAAATATTTTGGCATAAGTATATGTAATTACTTATATTCAGGAGAAATGTATTGGTTTTGCCCGCTTCTAGGAAGAAATACGTTTGCATAACATTGTGCAATATTTTATTATTATAAATGACATTCGATATAAAATACATCGACATTTGTCGAATTCCGGCGTTTAATATTATGTACATATATATTAATAAAAAACATAATGTATAATTAAATTTAATAGAAACCTGTAACAATTGTTTTTGTAGTTAATCACGGTCATACACATTTTTGCGTCTGCATTATCTTAAACTTGGATTAATTATTAGTTTAAAAGTAAGTTGGCTGTTCAAGTCAGTGACACATAAACGAGGTGTTGCATTGTGAATCTAGGCAGGCTTGCTTGGCCTTAATGAAGTGTGGTATGTGCCTGCGCATTTTGATACCACTATATGATATCTAGACATCTTGTTTACGACAACAAACTGTCAGTTAGTTTAAAAATTGTTTTCTACTATTGTCATTTCTATGGATTTCCTTTTATAGTATGTTCGTTTCTTATACAACCATATACCTTTACGTGCATATTTAAGCTTATTACAGTACTAAATTAAATCTTAGATTGTTTTGAAAAGTATAGTATTTTCTGTTCAGTTTTCACTTCAGTCCAGGCTCGTTACTGTTGTAATGTTATCCCCATTTTACTATATTTAAAACTATAGTTTTTTTACGCATGACCACAATTATAAAAATATATCAAGAGATTATGCTCAAAAATTTCCGAAAAGGTTAAAAATATACACGAGCGTTGTGAATCAATTAACTATGTACCTATGTGTAGAAATTGGTAATAATTAAGTTTTAAAATGTAACAATTATCAACCATATTAATCATTAGAATAGAAAATTTGTGTTTAAATCTAATCAATTTTAACTTTTTGTTGATTACATTTCGACGTTGTGCTTTACACATATTAAACGATTGTATTGTTAAATAAAATATAATATTTTTTTTTCTTTTTATTCTAGACGCTGTCTCCGGACCCACCTCAACCATTAACATGCGTGATCGGCGCTGGCTTCTCAGGATTAGCAGCCGCAAGATATTTAAAGGAATTTGGTCAGAACTTTAGAGTGTTTGAAGCCTCAAGCAATATTGGTGGCACTTGGAGGTTCGACCCCCACGTTGGATATGACGAATATGGAACACCTGTATTCACCAGCACCTATAAGAATCTCAGGTGAATTATAGTTGATAATTTAATACCACAGATAACAAATTGCAATTACAGATTTTTTTTATTATGATTTTGGTAACTTTGCAATGCCAATTTTTGACACCAGCTAGTGAGGTTTTTATAAAAATAATTTAGATAGATTGAAAAAAAAAATGTGGCGTCACAATCCTTGGTTATGGTTCCCGATTTTTGTATCTGTTTCATGGTGTTATTTTCTTTCTTATTAAATATGTAATGTGATTGATTCAGTTCAATAAAAATTCCATTATTAGAGACCGAACTGTGCCTCATTCCCTATGCGCCTGCTTTTCCAAACTTAATATAAAAGTACTAGGTAATACATTTTCTTTGATAATTTTTACCTTTGGAAATGAGGATTTCAATTCGAATTCTAAAATAACCAAAACCTTAAGAGATATTTATAAATATTTCACTTAATTTTTTACGAATTTGAATATTTGCACTTACACTTGATTAGGAAACACCGTTAAACAGGTTTTATCTAGGTTTGACTTAAGTAAAGCATTTGAGAGGTTGACCCAGTATTTGTGAGTTTTGCGTTTGTGCGCTTCATTTGGTGTATCATTATATCTGGGGTGTAAACCAGCACCTTGGGGAAATGTATGGACTGAACTTTGTAGTTTAACTCGTATTAGTGAATATCAAGAGCATTGCTCTTGGCACATTGTTTTTGGACTTCCGACCGGTTGGACTTCCGACATCCAACTGGCGTGGACCAAAACTGGTGGGCTCAGGGCGTGCCCCCGGTTCAATTTTTGAATCGGTTACGACCGGTGTTGTGTATTTTTATTATTATTTTTTTTTATACATTTGTAATGCTCTGCATATGGTGGATGACCTTCTAGGTCTGTGGCGCGACGGATCTGGTGGCTGCGATAAGCAGTTTCCGGGTGGGTTTCGACTCTCCGTCGGGCAACCTGTTACCTCCTGCGTGTGTCGTTGTCATGTCTAGCGTCATGCTTGTGGCCAGGGGGGCTTGCCTTAATTGGTCAGCCTTGAGAGAAAGGAAAATCTCAATAAAAAAACCCTTAAATTCCCGACATTGGGGCGCCTTGTAGGTATTGCGCGGTGTCGGTTACCTGTGTTAACAGGTGGCTGGTGAGTAAAGTCAGTCGCTAGCGGCCATCCCTCGGATACCTCCCGTCCTCCGAGTGGTATAAGGGTTACCTAGGTGCAGGGGGCACCACCTGGGTGGACTATGTTTTTCCCCCATGGAAAAATAATTTATGAAATGACAACAAGAAATAATCTAAAAAACAAAAAAACCAAATCAAAAGAAGATGTTAGTGTGGAGATGCCGTGTGATGCGGCTGAGCAGGAAGCTGGAGTGGCAATGGCGGGCGATCATTTTGTTTTGGCAGCGCCCCCCGGTGATATTATGTTGGAGTGCCCTGAGATGTCGGATTCTTCCACATACTCAGGTGTTGTAGCAAGGGAGTCTTTGACAGGTTCATCGCGGTTTTGGAGCTCCCGGAAGCGTTTCAGAGAAGTCGCTGACACCGATTCAGATATCGCAAGAGAGGCGTCTTCAAAGATAACGCGGCGTAAAGGCAGAGGTCGGCCATCCACTAAGGGCGAGAATGTGGATTCGGTTGCTACTAACAAGTCTGCCAAGTTAAAAGAATCAAGAGCTGAGAAAAAGGCTCGAGAGGAAGAAGAGCTTTTAGCATTGGAAATTCAAGCTCGAGAAACACGATGCACTTTATCTTCTGTCTTGGTGTCGGAACAGGGCGAGGATATGTCATTGGATTTAGTAAAGAGGATTAAGGCTAGCCTGGGAGTTGTTGAAAAGGTTGCCACAAAATCGTCCAATATCAAAGGACAATGGGTCCATATGGCAAAAAATGCCATTGCGGACATGCGGAAGGATATTGGGGTACTTGCTCAACGTTCAGTTTCTGAGGAAACTCGATCTCTGCGTGAAGACAACGAGCGCCTTAAAAAGCAAATTGAGATACTCCAGCAGGATATGACGGATCTTCGGAAACATATTGGAGTTAATTCAAAGGAGCCATTGCTTACTCCTTCTCTCCTCGAGGAATTTGAGGTGAATCTGATGCGCCGTATCGGGGATAGATTAAATGCGCGGATTGAGAGTCTTGAGCCTAGGCTTAATCCTGCACCTGTATTAAGGCCTTCTCTAGCTGCGGACCGATGCAAGATCGTTAGGCCGCCTAGATTTGAGCCAGATCAATCCCAGAATAATAGTCAGGTGAATAGCAGAGGCTTGGTGCAAGAAGCATTTACTAATTTGCCCCAAGTACCATCCTCTATTTCAAAAAAGAAGAAAAATAAAAGAATTGCAGGAGATGAAATAATGGCATTGAAAAGGTATCTGCTATTGCTCAGCCCTCGCCTCTGCAATTGGCTTCCAACCTTTCTAAAGAGCATTGGTTGATTGTTGGGAAAGGAAAGAAAAGAAAAACGAAGAAAAGGGAAAGGTCGGGTGCTGTGTTAGCTCAACCAATAGTAATAGGTTTTCAGGCACCAGTTAAAAAGCCAAGACTGCGTACGCCCCGTACAGCTGCTGTTGTTGTAACTGTTCCGGCGGAAATTCTGAAAAAAGGCGTAACATATGCGGAGGCTATTAAAGAAGCGAAAGGACAGAGTAGGCTAGAGGAGTTGGGAATTGAAGCAGTTAGGTTTAGACGTGCCGCAACTGGTGCTGCCATTATACAAGTCACTGGTGAAAGTGGAGGAGAGAAAGCAGATGTTCTGGCTAAAAAATTAAGGGAGTGCTATGGTACGAAGGGTATCCTTGTGTCGAGACCTGTTAAATCTGTTGAAGTAAGAGTATCAAGCTTAGACGATTCTGTTACTGCTGACGAAGTAAAATTCGCTGTGTGTAAGAAAGGGGAGTGCTGATCCGATCATGTTAGAGTTGGTGAAGTTCGTCAAGATAAGACGGGTCTCTTTGCGGTGTGGGTGAAATGCCCGGTGGAAGCTGCAAAGAAACTGTCTGAAGGTCGTCTGCTTGTAGGCTGGTCTTCAGCTAGGGTGACGGTGCTGCAACAACGAGAACTAAGGTGCTTCCTCTGTTTGCAAGCTGGTCATGTTGCAGCTCGTTGTACGGCGGAAATAGACCGTAGGAAGTCTTGTTACCGGTGTGGCCAGCCAGGTCATTGTGCGTCTGTTTGTTCATCCAAACCGCAATGTCCTCTGTGTATTGCGGCAGGTAAAACAGCGGATCATCAACTGGGAGGGAAAGCTTGTACTGCTCCCAGTCAAAAGTTGCCGAGAAGATTCAACACGAAGGTTTCAGTAGAACCATCTTTGTGCAGTGACATAATGGAGACCCAAGATATTGTAATTAGTTAGTATGGATCTACGTTTTATTCAATCTAACCTGAACCACTGTTTTTGTCCGAACTGGGCTGTCTTATTTCATGCTCGATCTTATTGTCGCTGGAGACTTCAATGCTAAATCTACAGTGTGGGGGTCTCCAGTAACTGATGAACGTGGTGACGCTTTGTTGGATTGGCTAGCTGCTCAAAATTTGGTGTCTCTGAATCGGGGTAATGTTCAGACTTGCGTACGTGTGAATGGTGGCTCTATTGTGGACGTTACTTTTTCAATTCCTGCACTTGCAAGTTATGTTTATAGATGGAGGGTGTTGTCAGATGTTGAAACTTTATCAGACCACAAGTATATTCGCTTTGACATCAATGATTCTTCTGTAAGTATTCCGGGTCCTGCTCCATCTGAGATAGGTCCTAGATGGTCCCGAAAAAATCTAGACAAAGATGCGCTTTTCGAGGTATAACGATAGGTAGAAGCTTGGAATCCCAAACCTTCAAATATTACAATTGATTCTGAGGTGGAATGGTTTAGGAACTCACTCACTCGTATCAGTGACGTTGCTATGCCCCGGATCGGTCCCATCTCACCTAAGCAAAGCGTCTATTGGTGGTCATCCGAACTAGCCCAACTACGAGCGGAGTGTGTTAAGGCACATCGCCGGTACACGCGTTTTAGAAGAAGACATCTCAGTTACCGTGATCAGGACGAAGAGGCAAGTTTATATTCTTCTTATCAAGAAGCAAAAAGGGCTCTTCGGATGGAAATAGCTGAAGCAAAGCATGGAAGGAGCTCCTGAACTCCTTGGATCGTGATATTTGGGGGCGACCATGTAATATTGTCATGAGTAAACTCCGTCCCTGGAGGCCGCCGCTAACATCCACAATGGAGCCAACGTTTCTTGAGATGGTTGTTACATGGCTGTTTCCTTGTGATTCTATTCCTTTTATTAATGTCGACTTTGATCGTTCAGAGGATATTCCTGAGATGTCAGAGGGTGAGTTAGGGGCAGGTATTTTTAAAATTCAAAACAAAAGAACCGCTCCTGGTCCTGATGGATTGCATGGAACGGTTTTGGCGCAATCTCTTAATAATGGTTTATCTAACAGATTTCGAGATCTCCTTTCTGATCTTTTGAGGAACGGCATATTCCCTAGTAGCTGGAAAGTCGGTCAATTGCTTCTTCTTAGGAAGTTCGGGAAACCGGTAGATTCACCTTCGGCATATCGACCTATTGTTTTACTTCCTGAGGTGGGAAAACTGTTTGAGCGAATAATTGTCTCGCGCCTCGAGAAGCATCTTCTGATCGTTGGTCTAAATCTGTCTGATTCTCAATTTGGTTTTCGGCGTGCTCGCTCTACAATTGACGCCTTAGCTAGGTTAAGGGACTTGTGCGAAGAAACTGTCTCTGGTGGTGGGGTTGTGTTGGCGGTTTCGCTAGATATTGCAAATGCATTCAATACTATTCCCTGGAGAACGATTATAGACGGTCTCTTTTATCATGGTGTGCCTGTTTACTTACGACATGTAGTAGGAGCTTATCTCTCTGAACGATCGATCATATATCCAAGTCGGGAAGGTTGGAGATGTTATCAGGTTCGATGTGGAGTTCCCCAAGGGTCGGTTCTTGGGCCCCTTTTGTGGAACATTGGATTTGATGCAGTCCTTCGAGGTAGACTGATGCCAGGAGTAGGCTTAATATGTTATGCTGACGATACCCTTGTGACGGCCAAGGGATGTAATTATCAAGAGGCGAGTTTGTTAGCTGCTGCTGGAGTAGAACAAGTAGTGACTCGTATAAGGCGACTTGGTCTTCGAGTGGCTTTACAAAAATCTGAAGTCATTTGTTTTGCTAGGAGGTCTCCACCTAGAGGCGCTGAAATAATTGTAGATGGCGTTCATATGGCAGTAAAGTCGACTTTGAAATACCTCGGGTTGGTTCTCGATGCCCGTTGGACTTTCAAAGCTCATTTTGCAGCCCTGGCACCCAAGCTTGAGTCAACTGCAATGGCTTTGGGTCGTATAATGCCAAATATCGGTGGGCCAGGCGAGGGCTGTAGGCTTCTTTATGCTGGTGTAGTACGTGCGAAAGCTCTTTATGGTTGTCCGATATGGGCGGATAAGTTGACATTTTACAACAAAGGTATACTGAGGCGGTCACAGCGTAAAGTTGCCATTAGAATTGCGAGGGCATACCGTACAGTATCATGTGATGCAGCATGTGTCATAGCCGCCACTCCACCTTGGCACTTGGAAGCTCTGGCTTTGGGAGACATTTTTTGGTGAAGAGCTGAAGCCAGGAGTGGTAGTTTTGACCCACCTCTGGAGGTAGTCAAGGTGTGGAAGGAGGAGTAACGCCGCTTAATTTTGCAAGAATGGAGGGAAGAGTTAAGTGAATGTCGGTTTGGTTTACATACCGTTGATCTTATTCGTCCCTTTTTGAAACACTGGGTGGACCGACGGTGGGGATCGCTTTCCTATCGGCTCGTGCAGGTTCTCTCTGGCCATGGATGCTTCGGAAGTTATCTGCATCGAATCGTTGGAAGAGAGGCGACACCCGCTTGTCATCATTGTGACTGTATAGATGATACGGTGAGGCATACAGTGGAGGAGTGTCCGGCTTGGGACTACTTTCGCTCGGTGCTTGCTGATAGCATTGATGGCAATCTGTCGCTTCCACTAATTATTCAAAGAATGGTGGAAGCTGACAATGACGGTCCTTGGAATGCCTTCAAGGCTTTTTGTGAGGCCGTCATGAGTCAGAAAGATAATGCGGAGCGTCAGCGTGAAAATGATTCAGATGCTCCGCCAGTAAGGAAACGACGACCGGGGCAGCGACGCCGTGTTTTCGCACGTCTGCCCTAAGTTAAGATTTGGAAGATTTGTGTGTGAGAGGAGTCATGTGGCATTGTGGCATTCGCGTTTGGCGGGGGTAAGGATAGGGCTCAGCTGTTGCCTGCCGTCGCCCTTTGGCGAGCTGAAGTCATCCGTCAGGTTTTAGTGGGTAGGGTTCATTAAGTCTGAGTCCCACATAATCCCTGCTGGTGTAAAATACCGTAGAGATATGCGTAAAAGCATTTCCTGACGAAAAAAAAATTTATAAACTCTAGAACTTTGGGTTATTAAGTGAGGATCTACAAGTTTATAAGTTGTATGTTTTCTTTAAGTGGATATTATTTTTGGAGTTTAGTCCTTAAGAAACGATTTGTGTTATAAGGCCCGGTACGGAAATTTTATGAGGAGTAAAATCAAGTGTAACACGAAAAGTTGAGGCGTTACGTAGAAAGAGACAAACATATATATCTGTAGGATTGAACTCATTCTCTCTCTAAAATTGGATTTGTATAAATTGAACACAATTATTATTGTTATTATTATTTATTTATATTGTTTTGTAACATACTTTATGTAATACGCTTTATTGTTATTATTATTTATATTATTTTGTAAATACTCTATGTAATACGCTTTATTGAAGTAATATAAATAATCCGAATAATTACAGATATATGTTTGTTTCTCATTTTAGCAGATGCGTTCATTTACCGTTTTTTTTCTATTCGATATATATCATAATTATCGTTCGTAAGGAGTAAACTCCAATCGTGCGTCGTAGCTGACACACACACACATTTTTTTCTATATTGGACAAATTCTTAATCAAAACCACTTAATTTTCGGAAAATTTGACAAATCAAATTTTCCAAATTTGAATTTGGACCAAAGTCCATTTAAGTAAATTCGTGTATCATATGTTATCGTATTTTTTAAATTAAAAACTTTTATTTATCAATAGCCGGATAGCCGCGTCTCGCGTTAATAAAGCGAGATCTCTAAGAATAGTCCTTTTAGTTATGACTATGGGACTTATTAATATTCATCAAACGTTTTAAACTAGTAGCGAAGGTCGGAATCCGTTTTATCGAAAGTGTTTAGTATGCATATAAATAAAGCTTAGGAAATCATTCTAACCAGGCCAAAATCTATTAACATTTTCAATGTATTATAATTATATATCATTTTGTAATCTAGTATGAAGTCTCGTAACTCCCTAATAACTGCGGGACTGTAACATTTTTGTATTTATTATATTCATCATTTCTCAAGGGCAAGCAGTTAGTTAGCTTATCCTTCTTTGCTCTTCAGGGTCTAATAGTAAGAGTCTCTAAGGCATTAGACATGTCGTTTTCCTCACCGCGTTTCCCCTTCACGTGTTAAATGCGCATATAGAAAGAAAATCCTTTAACGTTCACGCCACGCCATGTTAAAACATGTTTAAATTGGAAATATCATAAAGTAATTTTTCTCAGGACAAATACCCCGCGTCAAACGATGGAGTATAGTGGATTTCCGTTTCCGGACTCTACGCCATCTTACCCGACGAACACCTGCTTCTACAAATACCTGACGTCCTTCGCGAAACACTTTCAATTATTGGATAACATTCAAGTAAGTGATTGTTCAGGTTAAATATTTTTCTAATGTTGTTGCAAAATACCTCATATAATGAAATAGTTTTCGTAAGGTTAAGTATGATATAATCATATATGTAACCGAGCGTACTGTTAACTGGAACACAAAATTTTAATGATTTATTGCGGACTGTTGTATTTTTAAATAAGACAAAATTAACCAACGTACTTGGAAGTTTCTTAATACATTTGTACTTTTTATATAAATACCTCAACAAAAAACGTAATTATTGAATTAAATGCTATTTCAGATTTATATTATATTAAACTTCGATACAATTTTGCACATATTATTTGAAGAGGTCAATTAGGTGTGCAACTATTTAATCAATTACCATTAATATTAGCGCGTTTAACAAATTCAAAAGGGCATTAAAATACATGTCAGAGTGAATCTACTAGACTGAAATTTGGACGTGTATGTCGCTATATACATAATGTTTCTCATGTAAATAAAATATATTTTTGTAATGAGAAATAAAATTCTTTAAACATTAATCAACTTACCTTGTAATCCATATTCATGATTATCCTAATAAGCACATCCGTATTTGCAACAAAGACACACGAATAAAACGATTTACGATTGTTATTATCTGTCATAATTATAATCTTGTTTTGCATTGTGAGGTAATAACTATTAATTATTAAACAACCTGTTCAGGTCACCGCGATGAATAACTAACATAACTATATCCTTAACAATCTAATACTTGATATAAAATACAGACGAGTACATATGCCTTCACAAGCATAAGTTACTTGGCTCATTCTTGAATTAAAAGGAACTCGGATAAATATTTTTCTTTTATGAAGATGGGTAAAAGATTAGGCAGCACTTTAAATTGAGAGCTTAACATGGATATCCAAACTCTATCAAACAAACAAACACATCAAAAAGAATTAAAGGCGAACATCTATTTAATTATGAAGATATAAACCAATTAATGATAGGAAGAAGGAATTGTAGATTTATGCACGCGAAATAGTATTGCGTAGTCAATGTCAGGCCAACTAGCTTAATAAGCCGTTCAATTAACAGCCTAGCCTTTTAACTAAACAGTACCGTTTAACTAGCGGCCTGAAAGATATTCAGCCGTACTGTTTATAAAATTTAATTAACTGGCTGGCTAATGCCATTCGTATGATAGAGTGACCATTTGGCAGAAGCAGACAATGAAGGAACATATGCAATAAAAAATATTTGTTTAAAAATTAAATTTCTTCAGCCAGTCACAGCCAAATTCACATTATCACCATGTCTTCCATTGTGCTTGTTGTTTTTCATTTAACTTTGGTAAACACCATCAAAGTTGTGTTTTGCCGACGCTATATGGACAGTTTTTTTTATGTAATAGGAGGCAAACGGGCAAGAGGCTCACCCGATGTGAAGCGATACCGTCGCCCATGGACACTCACATTGCCAGAAGGCTCGCAAGTGCGTTGCCGGCCTTTCAAGAATTGGTACGCTCTTTTCTTGAAGGACCCTAAGTCGAATTGGTTCGGAAATACTTCAGTGGGCAGCTGGTTCCACATAGTGGTGGTGCGCGGCAAAAGCTGCTTTAGTTTTCTACGTTCAGTTGTGGAACGACGGACGTCGAGGTGATACGGATGGTATTTTGTCATTTTTGAAGAGTTTTGTTTCGAGTACCAGAATGGCAGAAAGTGGAACTAAATTAAATGAACAGTCAACAGGCTAGGCAAGTAATGAAACCTGATCGATGCATGTCATTTGCCTAGTTGTATGATCAACTGGCTGAATATCTTTCAGGCTGCTAGTTAAACGGCGCTGTTAAGTTAAGAGGCTAGGCTGTTGATTCAACGGCTTATTAAGCTAGTTGGCTGCGACAAATACAGTGATTAATACTCCATCTGGATCTTTACTAGAGATTACGATGAGTATTAGTATGACATCAGTGACTGATGTTTAATTCTGTTACTAATATAAGCTTCAATTAATAAATCTTCATATATTCAATTAATTTAATTATTGTAGTTTATCATTCATCATTGTGTATTTCTTAAAGAAACGGAAAATATTGTTATTGTGAAACAAGGTTAGGTTAATTATAAAATGTAAATGTTTTGAGGAAATATCTGTCAAATACCGTTAACATGTCAAAAGGATGTCTAGCTGCCCACGACACAGGGAATCCTCACGAACTTTCTTTTTAACTAAATATACTTTTTATTATCTATGTATAATAAAGTATTTTCTTTGTTTCTTTATATAATTAATATTTACTAAAGAACGCTATTTTATATGCAACGGTAATTAATGTATTTCTCTTTTAAATTATAGACGTAAATATGTAACTTCTGCAATTGCAACTTATTAACTAGTGATTTAAAATACGAAAAACTTTAGTGTTGACTCAACACAGACGCTAATGTAAAAACTTTTAATGATTTGTATGATCACAAAATATATTTTGTTAAAGTTAAACAGTTTCGTCCAATCGGTGAAACGGGCAGGCAAACACTGGAACTTGACGTATACTCAAACAAATGAACGCAATAATAATACAATCGAATGTGATTTCGTTGTAGTTGCTAATGGGCAGTATGTCAAACTGAGAATGCCCAAAGTTCCAGGGATGAATACTTTCAAAGGTAAGAAAAACTTTGTAACATTTTTTTATAGAAAAGTGCAAACGGGCACGAGGCTCACCTGATGTTAAGTGATACCATGGAGACTTTTAAAAGTGGTACGCTTTTTACTCGAAGGATCTTAAGTCGAATTGGTTCGGAACTACATCAGTGGGCAGCTGGTATTACATAGTGGTGGTGCGCAGCAGCAAGCCTTAAAAAACGCTTACTCAAAACTCTTCTCTTATTAATGAAGATAATAATGGTTTCAAGTGCTTACAAACATTTTGTAAAAAATACTTGATTTAAAAGAGTGTCGGAGCGGTAATTCTTGATTTGGGAACTGGTAGTAAATGTAAATTTTGAACCAATTTTTTACTGCCACAAGTGTACATTAAATTATATGAATAAATGATATTTAGATTTTTATTTCTATATATAAACAAATGTTGCCCTATGAAAGTAAGAGTAAATTCGAAGACGACACCAAAGCCTGACACACATTTTTTGTATGCATTCGCCTTCTGCTATGATTAATTAGGAAAAGTGATGAAGATGAAGACAAGCATTTCGTAATTGTATTTTCAATGAGTGATGACTTTGATTTTATAGTATGGCGTAACGTTATAAATACTTGATAATTAACATTTACGCGGCTTTTAATCGCGTCGAATTCGTGTCTTCTTTTGTTTTCTTAAATCCTGTTTTTTTCCAGGAAAAATTATGCACAGCCACGATTACAAGGGGCCGGATCCGTTCAAAAACAAAAAAGTCCTCATTGTCGGCGCAGGAGCCTCCGGCCTTGATCTCGTGACTCACCTAGTGAACATCACAGAGAAACTGGTTCATAGCCACCACATAACATACAACCAACCGAAATTCCCAGAAAACTTCGTGAAGAAACCCGATATGAAGGCGTTTTTGTCCAATAGTGTTGTGTTCCAAGACGATACGAAAGAGGATGTAGATGTAGTAATATGTTGCACAGGTAAACTTCCTACAATGCTATGTATGTAATCATTACAGTCCTTTATATAAAGGCATGTCATTGCCACATTGATTTATTTAATTATTTTTATGGAGACAGAGTAAAAGAACATGCAATACTTCTCTCTCTCTCTCCCTCTAAACTCTACCAAACAAATAAACACGTCAAAAAGAATTAAAGGCCAACATCTATTGGTATATGGCACAAGAAATGTAGGCTTAATAGTCTCGCGTAGTCAATCTTACAATAGTTGGATACAGTGATGTGATTTCCACTTTAATTTATTTATTATTAGCACTTTAATGGTTAGAGCTTAAAGCCTTAAACGTAAATTAAAATTTAAACACAATAACATAACTGGCATAAAGTAAAAACAATATAAAAACAATATTCTAAAAAAGACTCGCGATGTACGAAAATTGTTTCGGTGATCATAAATTTTAAACATAATGTTTGTGAATATGATACCTTTTACCATTAAAAGGTGACTGAACGTATAATGAAGGTTTTTGAATCGATTTAAAAACCGAAATGATTTTTATAGTTATCGGTTATATTCGTGTATAAAGGCAAGTATTATATATTCATCGACCTACGGCTGATTTAAACCTGCTCGATATGGTCTTTCATAATGTAGTGTACATTTATACACATTAATAAGCTTAACACACATAATGATGTGTTCACAAAGTATTCATATGTCATTATATGTTGCCGAACTAAGCATATGGTGAAAATTTTTATCTCCTATCTTATACATATATTATTTAATAATAAATTTTTAAAGAGTTGGTAAATACGTACTGTAAGTGAATTAACAAGGAAGTAGGAAAACTTCGCGTAGAGGTTGAGCGTCGTCTCGCAACCCTGATGTTACGCGTTCATACCCTGGCTATATTCAATGGATTTCTTATTATATCTGCGCAATTAAGACTTGCTCGTGAAGGTAAACGACATCAATGATGTATGGATAGATGGAAATCAGAACAATTTAAGCCTCATCAGTTACTTTATTATATAGAAAGATAGCTGTTAAGCTAATACGATAGAAAAATCTAATATACATACTTATATTGTATTTTTAGGGTACGAGTACGACCATCCATTCTTAGACAAGAGTTCAGGTCTCACTCTGACCGGGAAATTCGTCCTCCCTCTGCATCAGCACATCGTAAACATAAGACACCCTAGTATGACTTTTATTGGAATCGCGAAGGGAATTATTAACAGAGTTTTGGATGCACAAGTAAGTTAAAAAATATTTTTAAATCTTGTACAGTTGCTCCTCGTAACTTAAGGATCCTGTATGACTGACCTTCCCAAAGGCCCCAGTAGCTAAAGTCGAGAATTTGTACATATCCTTGATGACCGGAATAAGTTTGATAGCGCGTTTCAGGACGTCATCGCAGATTGTAGATGTCGCTACAAAATATATGTTATAACGACAACAGTTTTTCGAGTATAGTGTTGGCTTCAGCTTGCGACTCTCATCTGAGGTCCAAACCCCGGCTCTGGACTATGCCTATTAGCAAAATTATATGATCACGAAATGTTGCTGTGACCAGTACCAACCCATCCCGTAATAATAGTAAATATTATGTACTTTTGCACTTCTTGCTTCTCCTTATTTAATTTATAAATAAATCCTTACAATGTTGGCCTCGAAAGCGATAAGGCCGCCAGACCATAAATAAGAAGGAGGTTGACTCCTTTGTATTTTGATTGTACTGTATTATTTGCAGTAATACCAGACCGCTTAAACCATATACATACTGAATTTTTAGGCAGAATACATAGCGGCACTAATATCCGGCAAGTTTGAGTTGCCCTCGCAGGAACTGATGCTAAAGACGTGGCTTCAGCATGTATACGCACTACAGGATAAGAACAAGAAAATTGTTGATGTGAACCTTGTCGGACCAGCTATGGTGAGTAGGTTTTTTTAAATATACGATACAATTTGAACCAACTCGAGTTTTTTTTAAAAATATTAATTGAAATTTAGTCTCTAGAAATAACAATAATTTTTAATTATTAAATGATTTGCACATAACACATTTGCCGACCACCCTCGCTGAAAAGTACCTACTCAAAGTAAATAATATAACAAATTCGTGTTTATACATTTTACTCTAGAATTTTTTAGTGCTTAGTGCGGAGATATCATAACTTTATAAACAAAACCTCCTTAGCTTACAAATTACCAATTTATATAAAATACGTTGATTTTCTTGAGAGAGCGCAAAACCACTCTTTTACACGACTTCGAGTCGATATTGAAACCGAGTGTAACATTACAGGACCAATATTTCGCCAACCTAACACAAGAAGCTGGCATCACTCGTGCTCCACCTGTCCTCACGGATATCAGAGACTTCAATGCTAAATACCGATTGGAGGATTTATTGAACTACCGTGATTTCGACTATGAACTCACAGATCCCTTCCACTACAAGCGTTGGTACAACGGAGGCGGTAAGAGGGCGCAGGATTGCCCGATTGATGTCGAAACATAAACATTTTTAAGGTTTTTTACAGTAACTATTTTATACGATTACTGAATGTGTTTTAGTTTAGCAGGAAATAAATCGTGTAATTAGTTCTCTTCGCCATAACGTAATGTAAATGATAATAGGATTTTAATCATAACTATAATGGAAATTGTCCGTTTTTAGACATGTTTGTAGAATAATAATGATAACTCTGTGATGTTTAGTTTTAATAGATATATAAAAATACATGAGCATTTGGTTTATTTTCCGACAAAATAATAGAATAGGTGTAAAATAAGGACTCGCCTATAAAGACTATTTTTATTTATTACATATAAAGGTATATTAATTTGTATAAATATTATATAACAAGTATGTATATTAAATAAACGAAATAAGTAGTGTTTTTTAACTAAATATACAAAAAGTTGTGTAGTAACTAATTAAATATTTAAAACTAATGTTACCATCATTTACACTAATCATTTCTGACAATAAATATTGAAAATAAACAATGATTTTATTGTAACATCACTCTAAATTAGAGGGAAATGACAGGTTTTTGCTGTTTGTCCAGGGCTATTCAAAATTCAGCAAAGCAGCTACTCCGCTGATTCCGAAAGTTTTGGTTTACCTTAACACGCTCTTAAACGTGATATAATGAGGCAAGGTTTACTCTATAAAGTTCTCTATGGATGACGTTGAACAGTGTATTTGGAATATCCCATGATTCCGTACAATACCTATAAAAATAATGTATGCCCGGTGTCCAGACAAAACTAATGTGCTTCAGTATCGCCTTCTAGTCTCCTCAGAAACGTATTGTCATCAATGATTTCGTATACATAATTTCGATAAGTGTACAAATTATCAATCTTCGCCTGTGTGTCTGTCTGGCGGATTTTGTAAATAACAGGTGGTACTCTATCTATACCGGATTCTTGAGATAATTCTTCATAATATTCATCCTGAAAAGAGTTACGTCAATTAACCAAACCAATTCTGTCTTGGCCTTATTATAAGCGTATTAAAGCCATATGTTACCATGGTAACAGATCATTATGCAATAGGAAACTGTTTTGGTCATGTAAAAATATTGAAAGTTGCCAGAACCTAACATGCAGATACACGAAAGCACATTTAGCATATAAATAATGTTTTTATCACGTATATAGTTATTGACATATTGTTATTAGAGATAAAAACACATACTTCACATAATTCACTTGAGATATTAACATATTTCATTTATTATTATAATAGGCGTACATTAAGATATTAAGACAAGGAATATGTTGAGATATAATATGTTGTGTGCTTAGAGATTCTTTTTGTAAAGAAAATAAAATGAAATATTGAGAATATAATTTCAACTTTCTTTTATTTTATTTTAACGTCTGTCTGGAATTATTTTAATTAATTACAATATTACTGAAGAATTAAATATAATGTCAACAAATTAACGTACCTCTTTTTCCGCTAAATAGTGTAACTTTCCATGGGTCAATCCTCGCTCCGTACATGCATCAGCTCTCCGCTGCCACTCCTTCATCATATCCTCTTTTGAGGGTAAAGAGAATTTGCCTTTCACTAAAGCCGCGGTGTATCGTGCCTATAAAATAATAATATATATGTATATCCTTATAAACAATCTGACATACGGGGCAGATTGTATGTATAAATACAAATATACGCTGCCATTATAAATTATTAGATTGTTGAGATCTTAAGCCAATTGCAAAGTTTTAATCGACAGTTTTAACAACAAACAGCATATTGTATGTGATAAAAATACAATGGAATGTTCACATTGTCTTTTACAAGAGACGATGGCGTTTTGTTTTGCGCTTTTGTGTGAAAAGGAGAGAAATATCGTTATCGGCATAAGGTGCCGCGCAGGCCATCCCTTGCCCTGCACTTTTGACATCAGTCGATTTGTCAGCGTGACATGCCTTCGCTGTCACGCTGAAAAATCGACTGATGTACAGCCGTGCGGTGCAGAAACTTTATGCGTGCGTATTAATCTTAAGTCTTACGAATAACACTATAATAAAATGCGATAACGTTTTATGTACGCGCGTTTAAATTAAATTTAAAAATTACTCGGCGTTACAAACGAGTCGTCGCATTATAAAATACAAAAATGAAATAAATAAGCATTTAAATGGATTAATGATTATATTCAAATCATGTACACATACGGTGCTCCTGTTCTAACATGTTCAAAGATCATTATGTTTTTAAAGTAACTACGGAGCTTGGATTTTCCGAAACTGTTTGTTTATAATACACAGCTGGCATAGTAGTATAGAGTATGTGTCACCACATGGATCTAGACTTTAGAAACAACTCTATAATGAATGTTCTAACATGTTCAAAGATCATTATGTTTTTAAAGTAACTACGGAGCTTGGATTTTCCGAAACTGTTTGTTTATAATACACAGCTGGCATAGTAGTATAGAGTATGTGTCACCACATGGATCTAGACTTTAGAAACAACTCTATAATGAAGTTCTGTAGATACCTGAGCTTCCAGTGCTTTCGCAAGGCATGCCTTCTCAATGAGACCCACGATGATAAGTGTGGGTTCGTTGATGTTCACCATGAACTTGTGCAGCGGCATCACGCTCTTGGCGCTAATGTTTAAACCTGCACTCTGGTCCAGGAATGAGAAATTAAAGAGGTATCCTGAAAGCGAATTTATCAAATCTTTATACCGTACATTGATGACACAAGTCTTAGATTTTTGGGTTAAAGGCATGTGCATAACAAAAAAATAACACATCTTATTGTAAACCTCCTTCGGGAATTTAGAAGTGGGTTAAAAATTGTGGTGAACGTCGTTAAATGGTAATAAACAAATCTATTTACGTGTGAGACTAAATGTATTACATACCAGTGCAATAAATAACATCGTCAACATCGGCGTACGTCCCATCAACGAACAGAACTCCAGTCTGGTTATACTCCTTTATGTCTGGCTTCTTTACGTAGTTCGGTGGAAATTGTGTTTTAAAGTTCATTGGTGAATGGTGGCTGTGGTAAATTGTGTCTGCTACAGTGGCGATGTCAAGAGTTATGTCCAGCCCAGATGGACCTGCTCCGACACTGAGTACTTTGCGACCTCTGTACGAATCTGGCTCTCTATAGTCGTGACTATGAATGACATTACCTGAAAAATAGTGTATAAAAGGCTCCACTTTATTGTGGAAATATCATTTAGGAGGTTCTACTGTCTATGTCTACGGTCTGCATATGACATTTTGCATACTGATCACTTACTCCAGTGGGGCTCACACATACAGAGTCTTTCGAATAGGCTGAGCTCTGCAGCATATGCAGTAAAGAAAATCCGCCAGCTTACTGATATTCTACTGTGGGGTGCTCCTGCAGAGGTTCAATCTATATTTGTGCTGCAAAAGCGGGCTGTTTAGAGTATTTGTTGTGTATATATTTTTGAAGCCTTGTTGTATGTACAAAAAAAATGTAAACGATTTTAAAATAAATGGTAACTTTCACCAGTACACTACTCGAAACAGAACCAATTTGAGTGTACGACCAACCAGCCTCCAGAAAATGAACCACTCCTTATGTGGAAATTGTATTGGTTTTTACAAAAAACTCACAAGCGAAATGATCACTAAGTAAATCAAATTAAAACTCTCGTTAAACGTAAATTAATCAATAAAACCTTGGGATTGATTTGCTCCAGTTCAAGCAATTTGTGTGACGCAAAACTTGGTGATTAAAAAGAGTGGCGGAGATTTCCTTGAATCATCTTTTCTGTTGACGTTCTTAAGTGTACTTATTTACCTATATGAATAAAGTTATTTTGAGTTTGTGTTGATCAGCTATGGGTATGGTAAATACTAATTCCAGTTTTTGCAGTATTTTGCTCAGAACTCATGGAAAGGTTTCGCAAAGGTGACTTTTGGAATATCGGATTCGATTCAAAATGCTAATTATAACTTAAATGTATTTTTCTTCTCAGCTCAGCTCTTCTTGGTGAGTTGTGATCGTCACAAGTATTTTAATAATATTATTCATATTGTAATACCTTGTAACACTACAGAGTTTTCATGGGTTTAATTAATCAGTTAAAATGTTCACCTTTAAAAAGATGCTCTCCGTTTACAACAGGTCTGTTAGGTTGATTGAAGTGTCCCGTACCAACGATGACGTAATCGAATTCATTTTCTATCTCATCACCAGTAGGAAGATATTTGTGCCGCACTCTCCAGACACCATTCACCCGGGAGACACGCGTTACATAGTGTTGAAACTGTAAAAAAATATTTTGTCTAATACAATGCTATAAAAATGTTTTAGGTTTATAAAATAAAATATTATCTCGATACCCCTCTCACTTGAGAGTTGAGAGTGGAAGTATCCTTCAAGAATGACCATGTGACTCCACTGTTAAAATAGTTTGTTATTATATTCTATTATAATGACATATAGCCACTTATTCTACGAAGGAAAATGTTCAGAAGTGTACAACAGAAAAAGAAAATAACTTACATGTATTTTGAGACTAAAACGTAACAATGGAATCTTGTTATTAGAGTACTCTTTCTTCAACTTAGAAGTATCAGCATAACAAGTAACAACTGACTGGCCAGCGCACAGAAAATTGTATATTTTAGCGATGTAGGTGTCGCTACAAACGCGTGTTTTGTTTTTAATGCAACGTGTGGCAGTTTCTTTAGCAGCGTTTTAATATTTAACCGATTGACGCGAACATCTACAGCGTACCTGCATATATTTTTCTAATTGAAAATACTGTACATATCGCTGTAAATATTTGTAGTAGACCTCCCATGTGGGGAAAGACGGTACATCATCAGGTATCGGAAATCCTGACAGTTCCATTGTGGGCTTTGGTAGATTAGTTCTGAAATTAAATAAAAAATTCTGACTTGAAAAATATTAAGTTAAAATTTACAATAGGCCACTTTATATAATTAAACATTTATAATATGTGATTATAAATGTTCTAAATTGAACCATGTAATATTGCTCTAAGTTCGATAATAACATCCGAGATGGCGCTTTGCTAAATAAAGCATGATAAAGCAAGCAGAAGAATGCGAGCAATATTAAAATTATTAATTAATTACGTTACCTTAAATGTTTATACATGCTTGAGAACACTGGAAGGCCATTTTCATACACTCCCACTCTTGGTTCGTATCTCCAAGTGCCTCCGAAAGTAGTCGTAGCTTCTAAAATGGTGAAATTGATTCCCTGATCTTGTAAATTTTTTCCTGACGTTATTCCGGCAATACCTGCGCCGATTATACATACTCGTGGAGAACTTAATTGAGGCTGAAATAAATATTCTAATTAACTTAATTAATAATTGATAGTAAATTTTCATAATAGAACAATTATTGTCAGATTTGTATTCGTATAACTTACCATAATGTGAACGCATCTTTAATTTTGTGTATCGATTGTCAAAATTTGGGAGATGTCATACGTCATGCCTTGTATAGTTGTCATGGGTTTATCTTTGATGAGGTTAAGATGTTTATTTATTTCGTAAAAGGATAGATCTTAAATTGCGACGTAATATAATAAAATTGTTCATGTTATAACATTAATTTCTAAAACTATATAAATTTTTGATGTTTTTCTGGTGTGTCATAAAAGGATGTTTCTATTTTATAATAATATATAGGAAGATTGTAAAGTATTCATTGTATATTAATTTATTAACTTACCATAATGTAAAATGGACCTTTGTTTTTAAGAAGCACCTTTTCCACTTTAACAATATTAATGTTAATTCTGTTAATTAATGCTTTAATTCGATATTTAGAATTTCTTTTGTTTAATGTTGACCTCGTTAGAACATTACCTAACTACTACTGAGTACTGACTGTCAAAATGATAAAGGAAGTAGATAGGATGAAAGAGACGTAAATTTTTATGATAATATTTTGGTAGCTGATGCTGGCACGATGCTTTCGACCTTTTTAGTTATGTTCTACATTGATATAGTCACATTCGTAATAAATTGTTATCTATAGATGTTATAAATTAATGCTAACACAATGATTCTTAATTATAAATAAAATAATTTAAAACTAAATAATCTACTATTTTTCGTCTTCTCTGTAAATAAGATTGTCCTCATGGCTTAGTTGTCAACACATGTCACATTTATCTCTTAGATTGGGTATTGTTGAGTATGATACATTTAATGAATTTTGGAAACAAATAACATCGACAACTAATTACAAAATTGTTCAAACTAATTCAAATATTGGATTAAAAAAGAATCTTAACTTACCTTAATTAGGTTACTGTTTGATGATCTGTTAAAAAGTAAAAACAACAATATGGCAAACAAAACCATTTTTAATGCCTCGTAACGTAAGTATAAACGTAACCTATTCGTAGATACACTGTTTAGGAATACACATTACGCAAGAACATCATTGACCTCCGATTAAAAATTACAAAAGGTTAACGTTATAATATTACTCCGATTTATTTGAAACACAAATATACAGTATTTAGAATATTCTTAACCTACATAGTGATAGGGTGGACTAGTGGCTATAGCAATTAAACAAAACGTAAAGAATACTTGAAAACGTTGTGTTTAAAATATATAATAAATCTATAAATCAAACGTAAAAAAATATAATCTAAATTCAAATGCAGTGCATCATAAACAAGTGTAAGTGGACAGCATCACGACCTTCCAACACATAGTACCTACATAATTATAATCGAAATTTATAGTTATTAATAATTAAAAATTAATAAATAGAAAATTAAAACCAATTTACACGGGACCTGTGCCACATGTGGCAGTGTACCTATAAGCTGGCAGCTTTTCCTCGCTGTACTGCGATACTTATCCGTTGAGCGAGGAAAGCACCAGCTCTGGGGTCACTGGTACTATTTACCATGCCAACTTAACTTTAATTACTGCTTGTGACCTTGGACCACACGGACCAAGAGTCTACTCCAAAGGGAGCAAAATTGATGTTGGAGGAAAACTTTACTCTAATTTACTTTTTTTATTTAACTGAACGGGGCACACCGGCTGGAGGCTCTTCTGATGTTAAATGATACTGCCACGCGCATGGGTAATGCCAGAGGGCACGCGAGTGCGTTGCCGGCTTTTTAAGAATGCGTACGCTCTTTTCTTGAAGGACCTTTAATCGAATAATTTTATTCACAATCGTATAAAAAAACAACTAGTGTAATAAGTACGTAATGGAAGTGAAAATTACATTTAAAAAGGGGCCGTTCATGCGAAAACTGAATTATGTTTTAAATTGACCATGTCAGAGTCAAGGTGAACAGGACACATACATTCTATTGGGGTTAAAAATTCTTTTACGATACGTGTATGGTTAATAAACAGCTTTAAACTATACTAAAGTTAGGTATCAGCCAATAATAAGTTGTGGTTTCTAATGGTTACGGCAAACGTTTTTAAACTAACTTTATTTTAGGTATAAAAATCACGAGTTCCTGGTATTCAAGACTTTATTTGTACATAAAATAAACCTTTGTAATTCCAAGAAAACCAAACTTGAAGTTTTGATTATGATAGAGATGGGATCAGACAGTGAAACAAAACAATTTCACCCCTAATTGTTCTCATTATATTGTTTTCCCTGCAAATCAAACTCACCATGCTATGAGTTCGGGACAGCCTCCAGTCTTCTAGGATATTTGCGTCAAAATCAAAGTATACTAGGAGGACTTTTTTAATATCTTATCAAGTAATACACAATCAATAACCATTGCTGAAGAAAAAAACAGTGGCGGTTCAGTTTTTCTCTAATAGGCAAGTTATGTGATCAACCTGTTCCGTTCTTGGCTGTTCTGTTTTAGGTCTATGCATGCCGCTTTCCTCACGATGTTTTGCTTCACAGTACGAGCGATACATACATACTGAGGTAGAAAGTCCTGCGACCAGGGAGTCCCACGCATATCGAAAAGCATTCGAAATATGGAGTTATCTTAGTAATGTAATAATTTGCGTTATTATTTGTTAAAACAGTTTAATCAAATTCTTTATTATTACAGAAACTATTTTCAATGTAAAACTATGTCAGAGACTTACGCGCCTGGAATCAAATACATTAGGTACTTTTAAATGAAAATTGATATTTCATCTACGTCCTTTGAGTCAGTCGCTCGCATACTAAAGGTAATAAACGAGGAATTCACCCCAACGCCGATGGCTGGATGCTGTCTCTATTAAATTTCGTGTTAATTGATAAATACTTGACCAATAGCGTGTGTAATCGAATGTTCATACATATGAAATTGGCGCTATATTCCGATATGAACGTGCTAAATGATTAAGTTTAAGATGTTCAATGGATTGAGAATTTATAAAAATATTTTTGGGATTCGGTGAAACTAGTTTGTGGCAGAATCTTTTAAAGATTCATCACAAATTCGGATTCCTCTTAAACGATAACTTTTTCTAATGTTCGTTTAGCAAGGGTAAATAATGCCTGTGACATAGTTACAGTGGTAATCATCTGATTGATTGAATTTTCTTTATAGGCAAGTAAATCACCGTTTTTACCACTACCAAGTTTTATTAGTACTTGCATACATAGAAAGAAAAATATAATGATGTCGACACGGTATTTGAACTATAATCTCCGAATGAAGAAACGCTGTTGAAGTTTTTTTAATAATTAATTAAAAAACTTCAACAGCGCCTTTGTGCCTTTTAACAAGTTAACAGACAAGTTTATATTTTGACGTATTGACATAATCTTTATTACCTTAGTCAGTGTTCATTTTTTTGATGAATGCTCTTAAATATTAAACATCATTTCCAACCTGGCCTATTTGATTTAATATTTTGTTTTCTTACGAATTATATTCATATCATTAAGAGTACGTAAAGTAAAATAGATTTTAAGAAAATACCAAACAACTTTTTAAAATAGTCGATTTGTGAAAAGCGAAAAGACTTCTGCCCACTGAAGTATTTCCAAACCAATTAGACTTACGGTCCCTAAAGAAACGAGTGTACCAGTCATTAAAAGGCTGGCACCACACTCCGTGATATTCTGGCAATGTGAGTGTACATGGTCGGCAGAATTAGTTAACATAGGATGCTCACCTCAACCTCAACAGTTTTAACTACCTTATAAACGGTAATTTATAATAGAAGTATTAATTTTAAATTAAACACGTACATATGTGTGAAAAATACAAAGCGAAGAAACAATTTCAAAGTTAGAAGGGCCATTAAAATGATGACGGTCATGCGTACGACTGAGAACTAACCACACCTTTGTCAACTGTCCACTGACCGCTTGTTAAAGGAAAACTTCATACAAACAGGTGTAAAATAAGTCTTTGAGCCAGCGAAGTGTAAATATTAAATTCTAAAACGATACACTTACAACACGAGCCTTTTATTAAGGCTATGAATGTTGTAGGAAATTTAACCGACTTTTTAAAAGAATTTCAACATATTAACTTAATTAACCAGTGGCGCTGGCGTGACCAGAGGCATAATCGTTTTAAACTGTAGTTAAATTTAATTTAATAATACAATTAATAAATCAAATGGTCAGAGAAATGTTTGACAATGTTTATTTTAAATTTTGTTCAAATATAGGTTGAATGAAACTTATATGTATTACATTTCGCCTGTCAAAAAAAGAGGAGCAAATAGTGCTCGTATCTAAATGAAAATATAATTCGGAAAGGAACTTTTAATTGGTTGGATTTTTGGAATAGACTTTAAAGCATTGCACATAGGAATTGCAACCGGTTTTTAAGCAAGATTTGTTTCCCGGATTTACAATTATTATTCTGGGCTATTTATTTATTAAAGTACATCACATCATATATAATGCATTTCCTATAGTATCACTTACAATCTATCTATTATTTATAAAATACGTAACAATTATGACGAACATAAGTTTTGCAAAAAAATAAAGAAAATATTCCATTTTCAATTTTACTAATAATTTTTGCTTAACAATGCTGATTACGTACCAATTAGGCACTTATCAACGTTTTTTATATATTGATCAGTTCTCTACCGAATAATGTGTTACATTCACGAAGAATTCGATTGAGACGTGCCTGAACTAGGTTCGGTATTTGGAAAATTCTGCTGATTTTGGCGCTTGGGAATAAGAGAAGACAATGTTAATATTTTGTATTTGACCATTTAACAATTGGTATAAGAACGTAACACCGGCTAGAGATCTCCGATCGTTCAGTAACATAATTTTAAATATCCAAAGTCGGTGATGGTTCTTAATAATAATTGATGTAAAGTTTTGTGAATTGGGTTAGTAAGTAACAAAGAATTAATATTATTTGTTACTTATAGACTAATAAAAAAGTCCCTGTATAAAAGATTTGCAAGGAACTAATAAATAATAAGCATCCGGGAAGATTCTGCATTATCGAGGCGAGGGTGCAATTTTTCCCCGTAATGGAAAAATACCGTGAAAATCGGTTCGCGCGCTTCGTCGCACCACAGTAGTTGACTTTATTTTAAACAGTAACTAAATTTATCTACAAACGGAATAACGATTTAGTATTCTTCATGGTTACTACATAAGTGTTCCTCAACTAATTTTGTTTTTTATTATTTTCTTTGTTAGTTAGCCTGGTTTAAAATCCGACCAATCCATCTAATTATTACGTACTTATTATATGTGAAGATTTTTTTTTTGTCGTAAAATGTTGTTTATGTATTATTAAACTGTAACTGTAAACCTTCTTTAAAAAATATATGTCTATAGTTACTTATAATAACAATTACATGTTGTAAAATTCTAAATTGTTATAAATAGCAGTTTTGACATAAACTGTTATGTTGAGAATACACACATATTTATACATATTAAAAATGTCTGACTAGAGTACGCAGATAGCTAATTTTGTTTTCTAGATAATTATCTACAAATAATAATTGACTAACTTCATGGCTGACAGCGCCAAAGTAGTAGTAGGCCAACATTGCTCTTGTTGTGGTAGTTGTAACACAGTGATATTCTTTGGTAAGTTTTTGTCGCGCTAACAACCTCTAAAGTCAACGTTTTATCTATTAATTAATCTACGTTTATAAGTATATGGTGGTGCTGGAGGCGAATGCTAAGAACGCCGTGGACTGCGAAGCGCACCACTACATCGATCCTGACCCAACAATACGGACTCGCCTGTCTACGATATGCCGACAGCGAATTATATCATTTTTCGGCCATACATTTTTCGCAGAGGTGATGAGAACCAGGAAAACCTGATCGTGGCTAGTACACAGAAAGCAAAAGATCACGTGGTGAAAGAAGTGAAAGTCTCATCGTCCTCAAAACTTTTTAACTACAACAAAACAAAACAAATAACAACAGTTGAAAAACAACTACCTTTTTGTCCAGATGTTTTCTTTCTGACCACGATGCTCAGACATGAGTTACCGACTGACAAGAGAGATGAGAATACGGTTTTTATTGAGGCACAGGAGGCTGATTACCTACTTGTCTATCTGATAAAAAATTGATGATGAAACAGTTACATAAATCTAGGGCAACGACCTAAAAACGTTGTAGTACCACAAAAAAATGTTTTTTTCATAGAACAGGGGGCAAACGGTCACCTAATGTTTAGTGATACCGCCGCCCATGGAATCTCGCAATGCCAGAGGGCTCGCGACTGCGTTGCCGGCCTTTTAAGAATTGGTACGCTGTTTCCTTGAAGGACCCTAAGTGGAATTGGTATTGAAGTGGATCGGAAATATTTCAGTGGGCAGCTGGTTCCACAAAGCGGTACGCAGCAAAAACTTCCTTAAAAACGCTTACTTGTTGTACGACGGACATCGAGGTTTTACAGGTGGAATTTCGTTGTCAGCCTCGACGACCAATGATGTAAGGGATTTTTCTACGATACATTAACTTGTACGCTTTTTATAAGTTATCATGTCACTGACGGTGTATAAACTGTTGTCCAGGCAATGCAATCTTGATGTAGATTTCATCTTGTTTTGCATATAAATATAAGTGTTTTAGACTCATTATTGACTAATGCACCGTGATTTAGTGATGAAGTTTTTCTGTTATCTTGTCTATATAAAATCACATATTTGTGTAGGTACTCACCGGGAAAGAGTAAAATATTAGCTTACAAGGCCGATATTAAATAGCCGCTAGACCTAGCTCTCCATATGAACATATCTCTCTAGAACTCTCCACACATTTCTACACCTCTATAGAACTCTCCACTTTAATGCAAAATTTTTATTTTTAAAGACAGAATAGTTATATAACACAGTGTGGGTTGTGTTTTACTAAAGCCGGTTTGTTTTTTTACTAAATGATAGAATTATAATATGAATTTGACTTGTTTGATTAAATGCCGTAAGTTACGGATCGCCCAACACCCAAAGCGTGATAGTGACAAAACTAATTTCTATCAGCTTTAATAAATCAAGAAAATTCTGTAACATTTCCCAACAAAGGTTCCTTGATTCCGGTATTAGGAATGCCCATACGAAGCCAGCTTAAACCAAGAATCCCTGTCGGACACGACTGAATGAGTTCCTCACCTTATAAGATTACGCTACACAAAGACTGGCTTATTGGAAAGGACTACAATTTTTAGGGCTTACTTTTGTCCATCTCTTTTCATTCGAACAATGGCCGCCCACAATGTTGTGAATTGTGGGCTATATAAAGCTTCGTACGTACACGAACTATGTATAAATTTAATGTAAGTAATCTTCAAAGATAAAAGCTTGTATTTATGTAATTATACATGATAATACCTTTATATATTCCACAAAAAATAAAAGCAGTGTTGGCCTAGTGGAACAGCGAGCGAGGTTCAGGTTCCTTGAGGGTGTAGGTTCGATTGCACTAATAGACTTTTTGTCTAAGTGCGCATTTAACATTCGCTTGAACGGTGAACGAAAACATTACAACGTTAGGCACAGGAGGCTGATCACCTGATCATTAAACAGGTTCAAAGATCTATGTCCCAGACCTATAAAGGTTGTAGCGCCCTTGGTTTTTATATCCCTAATTGCAAGAAATTAATAATAAATACTTAGTTTCTTGATTGAATTCATTATATATTAAATATAATATGATAAACTAAAGATGATTGTAACCACATTGATCTAGGGATAATCGCGTAATTCTCATTGCCTATTATTGGGCACATTACAGCCGAGTGCGGAGCTAATACGAAAGATCGAATCGCGTATTATATTCACTAATACGTAATGCCTCAAAGGTTCCCTCGGATAGGGCGAAAAAACGATGAATAGAGCTTATGGAATCTAATAAAGCGGAACATTCTTTGGAGATCGCGTCTGAGCTAATTTCGCTCTTGGATCATTGAATATTACCGATAGTAATTGAGATATTATCATTACTATTTTTAAAAAATCAATGACGCTTGAACTATTGGTTTTGGCCTCTTATTACTGTGGCTGTTTTTTTAATATATTTTATCTTAATTAATAAAGCCTTCTTTAACACACCCCGTTGGGTAGTGTGTCGAAGACATCCGTTTGACATTCGAATAAGTTATGGTTATCAGAAATGCTAATTGGGTGCCTGATAGCCGTGGTCGAGTTTTGAGTAAGAAGTAATGGTTTCCTTAGTAATGTTAAGGTATGAAATATGGCACAAGTGCCCAAAACAGCCTGTGGCAAAAAATAATTATTATCTGCTGGAAAAAAACTACATAGCATTAAATTTTGAGGTTGTCTCTATGTTGTCTGTGGACCGTAATATTAGTGACGTAACAAAGGAATGGCAACATTTAGCGGTGCCACAATCCGCTTATGTCGGCGAAGCATTAAGCTCATATAAAATATTCAAGCTCCATCACTCACATACATCCCTACAACACATTTCGTTTGGGAATATGTATTCACAAAATAATGTTATTTATTTTTAAAATTATCTGTCAGATTTAAGTCGTTGACAATTTACAACTGATTCTCTTGTCAAATTCATTCCGTGCCTTTACCTGAAATATGTTAAGTAATTCATTGTGTAATGTAATATATGCTGTCTAGCTATAAGTTCTGTTAGAAATGAAAATACATTTTTTTCAACCTTTTTATTATTTTGAATTTGGAGCCCATATATTATTTTAAAAACTTCTTTCTGATTTTGCGCCATTTCACATATTTTTTCGTGTTAATTATCATATTACAATATGGAGTGTTGAAAAATATGGTAGTATGGAGCCGTCGGTTATATTCCAGACACTTCTAAAGCTTGGTATCAGCCGTATGTTCGTTTATCGTACTATCAACAGATACAACAGTACTTCGACTGTCACCAACCGGGGCGGGCGCGTGCTGTTAGAACTACAAAGGCTGTCATGATATTAAAGCCAGAATTCGTCGAAACCCCATTAGGAAGTAAAATATCTTATCGCGAGAAATGAAGATTCCCGCTAGGACTTTGTCGCGTATTATAAAACAAGACCTGAACCTCGGTGCGTATCGTTGATGTACAGGATATGTCGCAAATCAATCTTTACAATTAAAGTGGCTGGATCGATCAAAACGCCGTCTGTCGTGGTACGCAGGTGAAAAGCACAAAAATATCCTCTTGAAACCGATGAAAAAAATTAAGCGTACGCTCACAGTTCTAAAGAAGCTGCTCAAGTGATCGGAAACGTACAACCTGGTCATCCTGCGTCAGTGATGGTTTGGTGGGGCGTGTCTTATCTAGGAGTCATGAAACTATATTGAAAAAGGAGTGAAAGCCAAGCTGCATCAAGATACTGTCTTAGATTATGTAGTGAAACCCTTCAGCTTCACTTTAAAAAATTTACCGTGGCCTTCCTGAAGGATTCGGCACCTGGTCACGAACTATCCAAGCCTAGCTTGAAACCAACGTTCCGGACTTTATAACGGCTGAAGACTGGCCCTTATCTAGCCCAGACATCAAACCTGGACTTCAAATTATGGTCACGTTTAGAGGACATGGCCTGCTCTAACCAACACGGCGACATTGAGTCTCTTAAAAAATCTTTGGAGCAAGCAGTGGCGAAATTTACCTAGTAAACAGTACGTAGATTTGTGGCCAAACAGATTAATGGGCTGTGTAAAAGCAAAAGGTGGTCATTTCGAATAGGATTTTTTTATTGTTTGCTAAAAATTTAATAAATATGTAGGTATAAATTTTACGGAACCGACGTGACTTACCAGGCCTAAAAAAACAATCGGCAATGCGGCCACTTAATAATAATTCATAGAACAAAATTTTGATAAGTATGGATAATAGACATCATTTATTTCTTAATAATGATATACACATAGCTACATAGTAAGCCGCTACAGTAGAAACCAAAAGCAGATGATAAGCGGCTTGTGGTAATGGGCGGGGACACAATCCACCACTCAGATATTACTGGGGCGGTTTGTGCATATTTTATTAGGTCCTTTGTACCTGCGCCTAATGGATTATGTTGACCATAGTGTCTTAAGCTTTTTGCAGAAAGTAGTTTGATGACGACACTTTTTTCACGACATGTATTTTTTTAATAATTTGCCTCCTCGAGTTTAGACTTTATCGATTTATTTCTCTTCAAACTGAACGAGTTTAACTAATGTTATTTACCTTAATTAATATATAATCAGACCTAGCATCAATGTCGCCGTAGTGGCTTTAGCGTGAGACTCTCATCCCAGAGTTCGGAGGTTCGACTCCCAGCTGTGCACGGACGGTGAAGGAAACTATCTTACCTTAGAACCAAAAAGTTGACGTCGTGTGTTAGGCACTGGACGCTGACTTACTTGCCTATTAGATTGATTGAGATGATCATGAAACAGATACAGAAATCGAAAAGGTCTAGGCGTAAAAATATTGACTGTTTTTTTTCTCTGAAATAAAAGCTTTTATTTAATATTACTTTTATTTACCCTCTAGAAAACAATACACACAACCAAATAATATTGAGTGTATGAAGTGCATGGCTGAGACACTGATATCACATAGGAAGCTATGTACAAAACGTAGGGTCGTTAAAAACAAGGCAAGTAAACAAAACGCGGGAGTATCAGCAATTCCCTTGATAGTTATTTGATATGATTTATTCATATGAATACATCTCGTTTACGACATGGAAGTTTATTTAATAGAAAATACTTTCCGAAATCTATTTATAAAGCCATTATGCTTTTTTATTTTAAATCTGTTGGTGACGCGCTTGTTATGCTAATGAGCGAGGGTTGAGAATGCTATCCAACTTATTTAACCACACTTTGACAATACTTTTGCGATTTTGTTTGTGTGCAAGTTACGGTAAACGTTGATTCTGATGAAATTTCGATAAATATTTGTCTGAAGCTGAAGACTTTAGTTAGCGCTGATTCCAAGAACTATAAGGGATTGATTATTTTCCTAATTATTATTTTAAAACATTTACATTTCAAAATGTAAAAGTATTTCCCCAATAACACCTGTTGGTATCAATGGCAATCCTATCAAAAGTCACGTATCGATCACATTTATGTCATTCAATTCGTTCTTCATTGAATTTCTCAAGTAACGCTGAAAGGATCCTGAGGGATTCCAAAGCGAACACCTATGGAGCTAAGCTTCTCAACGTCTGATTGACTCTGTCATACGTGTATGCCCATTTTTCTAAAAAGACGAAATCTAAGGTGGAACTTTGTTATGATTATGAACCTCTTTCAAACAGTCACTTCTAAAGGAAGTTTACAAACTTGCTACTAACAATTTCGATATAGACCTTAAAATAAAAATAGACTAAACTGTTAGCATATTTATATGTATAGTCTATACAGTAATAAATAAATAATTTTAAAAAATAAAAATAGCCTTTATTCGTCCATGTCGTTTATGTACTAGTACGACGGAGTGAAGGCCTCCTCCAAATTCTTCCACTTGCCTTGTCAATTTCTCAGGATTTGCTCTGGTCTTTTGTCCCGATTATCACCATTTTTGACCTGTTCTGTAAAAGATCTTCGACATTTGTAATCTCTTTGATTTTCACTTTCTAAACCCAACATTTTTGGCATGTGTGCAACAGACGGACAAATCCAATTGATTACTAAGGAAACACACAAAAAATATGGTAAAAAAAATAAATAAGGTAAGTGTGTAATGTGTATGCGTTGTAGTGGTAACTGGCCCTGGTTCAGCATTATGCTGTAGAGCAAACGTGCCCCACAGCGCTGGTCAATCTACCAGGGACCACAACATCGAGCGGGGTTGACATCCGCAAGGCATTACAGGACACATAATATAGTGGATAAAAATTTTTTAACCTTATTTTTAACAGCAATTTATTCCTTCATCTTCACACAAAGTATGTCTATTAGTTTTTAACGTTAAATGCATGTTTGATTCAAATTTTATTTAAACAGATCCATAGATTTTACTGATGAGCGATGAGACAAAAGGGTTTTTGCGTAACCTACCTAAAAACATTTATAAGATTAACGGTTAAATAAATCAAATTGTACATCAAAAAATTTGCTATGAAATAGATATTTTCTTTATATCAAACGGTTCTGAAGTTGCATTTCCTATGACGTTGACGTATCTCAATTTTAACAACTGTTATTAGGATAAGTATAATCATTAGCTACAAAATCGGAGTGTGCCTGACATGGCATACAATTACGAGACTTTCAAGTTTCTAATTATTCACTGCCTGTATTCGACATCCTATGGTGTGAAGATTTTAAACCGACACTATTGTCCTACAAGATCTTTTTATATATGTGAAAACGCCTACATGTGTGATAAATATAAAGATTTCATTGGACGAATGTGTATGTGTGTGACCAATAAACTTATTTATCAATTTTTAAGCTTTGCAAATAAAATCCTACTGATTTTAAACAACATTATGAGGGCTACTTTCTAAGATAATCTATCCCCTTCAAAGGTTCGTTCCTTATGATGTAGGGTTGAATAGGTGGGAAAATGTGGGGAAAATCGTTCATGAATATTTTATTAAACTTATTTCGATTGCGAAATTGGATTTTACTAATCAACTTACCTTAAATTGTGGTTAAAATTACTTTTGTAATTTACATTGTTTTTATTACGCAATTTAAGAAAATTTATTTTATACATAGTTGCCGATTAAATACTTTTTATATTCTTAAATTAAATATTTGCCTGTACCAAATTATATTACGATCTAGATTAGCTTAAGACTAATAAGTAATTTAAGTCTAACCTAATTTACTAAAACGGATATTTAACATAAGAAAATGTTGAATAACTTACTCTACTAAGTTAAAGTCAAAGTCAAAAATCATTTATTCATATAGGTAACACAATGTAAACTTATTTTACGGCCAGTTCTCAAATCAAAGGCATAGAACGTAAGAGATGAACTGGCAATAAACTTTCCGCCACTCTTTTTAATTTAGAGGCTGTAAAACCAAAAAACTTGGCGATTACGGATCGATCGATCCTGTAAATTACAGGGGAAGACATTTTGTTGTTGTGTTCTTTTTTTTTCGCTTACCACTGTTAAGCAATTAAGACTAAAGTAAACTGAAACTAATTCAAACGATTTTGTCCTTTCTAATCAAAGCTACGTTAATCTAAAGACTTCTGTGACAGTAACCTGCTCTCTTGTGAAAATGTTGTGAGTAAAACAACATTTGAATAAACAAATGAGTCCATTCATAAATGAATCGGAGTGTAATTGGTCGGATCAAGGGCTTATGTTTGGCGTGAGAGTGAAATGGTCTAAGGGTCGCGATTTGTTGAAGTAACACTCGATTTGTCAGCCTCGGGGATGTAATCTCGTTGTCGCCCTCTCAACTCTGTTAAAATCGCAAGGCTAATAAAATATTTTGACCCTTTTACTAAAGGAATACGCCCACTTTGGAGTACAGTCGTTGTTAATACCGCTTTACAGTTTGTTACTAACCTTAACTTATGTTTCATCGCCTACATTACGTATCAACTAATTTCTAAAGGAAATCTCTAAGGGGTTGATTTTGATAAATATTTAAACACCTTTCGAAAACGGCACACATGTCGCAATGTATGAAAATAATAAATGAACTGCGTAGATGAACAGACGTTTTTAATTGTCCGTTGAGTGAACTGACAGAAGGTTTGCTGTCAATTCCTATACTGTAGGAAATAGTTAGTCTTTTTGTAAATATTTTAATGCATTAATGTTTAAAATTGTGTTGTTATTTCTACCATAGAAGCTTATTTTTTTAAATAAATGTCCAATATTCAAAAAAAACCTTTTAAAGGTTACATAATATCTTCACCGTCATTGATAAACCCGTTTATATTTATTACAGTTATATATAATTAATGTTTGCAAAAGAGTTGTCTCTGGAATGCAACTTGGTAATATATAATATAAATAATTTTATTCTCCTTTAGTCCATTTTTAAAGATGACTTTTCCATTCGGTTGTACCAAGAACCCCAACTTAACTATTCGGATGCGACAATAATTGAAATTTGTGCCCGGAGGCATTCATGGCAAATAACTTTATTCAGCATTTAGCTTCCAATTTGGGAGGCGATGCAAGGGCCCCGGCATGAATGCATTCAAGTTTCATATTTTGAGAAATTTTTACCTAAAGAGAATCCAGCTTAGAGCTAAAGGATATGGGGATTACTGGAGAACTACGTATCATGTTTAAATGTTACGACTTTTAAGTTCACTAACTTTGAATAAACTTGTTTGTAATTAATGAAAATCAATATTACTATCAGTCTTGTGACGTTATAAAATAAAAAAATGTGTGTGTGTGTCAGCTACGACGCACGATTGGAGTTTACTCCTTACGAACGATAATTATGATATATATCGAATAGAAGAAAAGGGTAAATGAACGCATCTGCTAAAATGATAAGAGAAACAAACATGTATCTGTAATTATTCGGATTATTTATATTACTTCAATAAAGCGTATTACATAAAGTATGTTACAAAACAATATAAATAATAATAATAACAATAATAATTGTGTTCAATTGATACAAATCCAATTTTAGAGAGAGAATGAGTTCAATCCTACAGATATATATGTTTGTCTCTTTCTACGTAACGCCTCAACTTTTCGTGTTACACTTGATTTTACTCATAAAATTTCCGTACCGGGCCTTATAACTCAAATCGTTTCTTAAGGAGTAAACTCCAAAAAAGTCAGTGGCGCTACAACCTTTTTAGGCCTGGGCCTGAGATTCCTGTATCTATTGCATTTAATCTAATAGGGAAGCCTCCTGTGCCGGACACGCCATCAAAATTTTTGGTCTAAGGCAAGCCGGTTTCCTCAAGATGTTTTCACTCCACCGTTCGAGCGAATGTTAAATGAAAATAGAAAGAAAACCATTGGTGCACAGCCGGGAATCGAATCTACCACCTGAGGGATGAGGCTCACTGGTGCCGTTATAGTATACGATAATAGTAGCGATGAATAAAAATATAAAACCCTGTCATAGAACCTGCCGGTATTTAAGAAGTCTGGAAATGGTTGAATCATACGTAAAAAACAGGTTAGGTCCTGGAAAAATCCAATCCTGAAAATACATTTTAAGAATTATGTAAACATTTTAAACATTGTTTATAATTTACATCGACGCTTCATTTGTATTCATCAAAGTCATAGTCATTGTTCTCGTTAAATTAAGCGAATTCTAGGAAACGTAAGAAATAAACAATGCAATTAATAATTACATTTTACAAGCAACACTGTAATTTTTCACGGTACATTGCACCACGTGACGTGAGTGCCGTCACATGGAAAATTGCCGGGTCATGAATCATAGCAATTATGGTTTAAATATTAATTTTGAGCTGTAAGTATGTAACGCGTCTTTAAATTCGTGGAATAGTAAATAATAGAAGACAAACATGAGGCAATTGCCAGTTCTATTGTCTATTACATGTTGAAAAGAACATCTTGTCAAAATTGATATTTTGTTTTTAAGATGAAGGAAGGGAAAGAAAAAAGCGTTGGGCGACGAACGTGTTTTTTTGGGAAGCGTTTAACGCTTCAACATGTAACAGACAATAGAAATGGCAATTGCCTCATGTTTGTCTTCTATTAGTTACTGTTACTAAACGTTGTGTAAAACAAAACTTGGCGATTAAAAATAGTGTCGGAGAGTTTATTGGAGTATCTTCTCTTCCGTTCTACGCCCTTGATTTGAGTACTGTCAGTAAACGTAAAATGAGAAGCATTTAATGAATATTTCTTTTTTTGACGTTCATAAGTGTACATTGTGTTACCTATATGTATAAATTATTTCGACCTTTGAGAGAAGCTAGTGTTTAAAGAAAACAAAAACCAATGGATTTTTGTTTCTTTGTCTTAAACAGACAAGATTTGCTTTAGCGACTAGGCTAACACCGCTGCATACAGGTTATTAGTTGTTTTATCCTATCTAAGGTATGAATTTCTTTAAAATACTAGATAGAATTAGTAAATATAATTTTGAAAAAAAACCCAAAAAAAAAATCTAACTTTGCCCTGTCTAACTCAAGCGTTATTTCGTCTCATTAAGTCAATTTGTGTTTAGGTTAAGATTGTAAGGGTGATGAAGATGAGTAATTAAATCTGTGTAATAAGAGTGATTTATTCTTCATAAGGCATGTGTCTTCTGATGTAACATAATTTTCATACTAATTTTTCTGAACTGAATACCGTATGAGGCCGTTTATTTTTTAAAAGATGATTAAATGCAATACAAGCATCCCCTTGTCGAAAATATCTAAAATAGCCGAGCTAATTGTTCCTTGTTTATTGGTTCCGCATAATTGGCTCGATTATGACGGGTCCGCCGTCCGCCAGCGCCATCTACTTCAAACTTCCTAATTACCGCCTTGCTGTTACGGATAGGGATGCCTTTCAATGGATGTAATATTTAGTCGTATAATAATTTTTCAATAAGAACAATTCAGTCTGTGGGATTTAGACGTCAATTTTAACAGGAGTTCACTGAAGTATGCTGTTTTGTTACTGTTTTTATATAGAGACGGCAACCCTGGAAATATTGGTACCATGAAGATAGACGCAGACAAATACCTAAGAATAACTTGTGGTGTAAGGCTATGTATTGATCATTTGTGTTGAAGTTCGAGAATTTTGAAAATGATAAGAATCTTTCAAGAAATGTCTAGAAAAGTATCTTGGCATGACTTTGAGGGTATTTAAAAAACAAAAAACATGTACCATGTGCCACGGAATAATTGTTATCTAGTTACTCACAACCCAGGCAATATATGAATTTTGTCATAACCGTTTTGTCATAAATAAAGTTTTTATTGTAAATCTTGTAGAATAATAAATCTTGACTCATCGACACTTCATACCTCACTAACACTTTTTAAAAGTTTAATAAAAACATTATTCGCGAAGGCGTCAAAGAAGTTGGCTTAATTTAATTATGTTCGTACTTTAATAATGAACTGGGCTACTCTTACAGCTAATATCAATTATATTGGCCTTGTCTTATATTTAATTTTTGCCCTATTCATTTGGGAACATCGCAGTTAATAAACAAATATAATTTAGATGGCAGTATGTGAAAAATATAAGAAAATTAATGATTTTCACTACCTAAGATAAGTTTGAGGAAGTTGTTTAATCTGTGACTATGATAGGAAAAAAATATCCTGTATTTTATTACAAATTTTTATTTTCTTATAGTACAGGGAGCAAACGGGCTCATCTGATGACCAGAGAGTTCGTTGCCATCTTTTAAGAATTCGTACGCTCTTTCTTTAATGACCCTAAGTCGAATTGGTTCGGAAATACCTCAAATCAAGGGAGTAGAACGGAAGAGAAGACCTGGCAATAAACTACTCCTCCGTCTCTCTATCTCTCTCATTTTAATTTGACACTTGACTGAAACTGACAGTAATGTTAACTACTATGTATGTTTTGTTTTTCGAACGTGTACCTGTTATACAAAAACATTATCCTTACAGACTATGCTAATACGATATTGTCGAGAAATAATAATATAAAATATTTTTATTTATCGTCTGTGTGTTATTTATAAGTATTATAATCTTTCGTTGGAGACAGATGCATGCTACTAGTGTTAAATTTAGTACTAGGTGTGATATATTATTGCGGCGGATAAAGGGATAATGGTCTCTGATCCTTGTCTTGCCTTACAATGTAAAGAAGAATCACTCACGCGCATGCCATACTTGATTTACCACATTAGGTAATTATAGTAAATAAATGTGCATATAGAAATAAATTAAATTATTGTTACACATTCTGCCATTTGGAATGCATTTATTATCATATACGTTGGAGGCATTTAAAACAGTTTTTAACCAAGTTATGTTAAGTTAAGTTTAATCCTTGTTGGTCAAGTACGATCGGGGATCCTATAATAATAATAATTCATTGCAAAAATATCATGGTGGTACAATGGAAAGTTCGCAAATTCTGCCACACATAATGGCGTGCAAATGTATGTTAAAAATAATTTTACAAGTCCTATTATGAGTGATATCAATAAGTCAACCCTTATATTATTTATAGTGATAAAATATCACATCATTAAAATATATTATTACGTTATCAAATTAATATTAATTATTATGTTTCACGCAAATGATGATTAATAGAATTTAAAAAAATCCCCAAGTGATACACAAAGGCGATTTTTAAAGACTCTAGTAGGAAGATCTTTGGATGTGGTTGGTAAATAAACCATGATTGCCATACAAAAAGTGTTTTTCCTATAACAAATCAATTTATAATTAGATACAGTTATTTTGTTTTAATACCCAATATCAGTTTACGTCGAATCGGGAACTAATCGAGTTTATAGAATATAATTTTCAGATTAACTTAAATACAGCCACCCTGCATCTCACTTCCCATATATGCTCAAGGCAAACATTATGGTGTTGTATTACTTATTATGGATTCGCCTGCAGCTGGCAAGTGAATATTGATTTCAACAAATTGCATTTCCCTGTACGTAAAAATATCATAGTCGAAATGGTAATTGTAAAAACAGATATATAAGCTTTAAACGTGTACGTACTTGAAAAAATGTTTTTTTTGCACTATGTGGACTTGATTTGAGAACTGGCAGTAAATGTAAAATTAGAAGCATTTAATATTTATATTAGTATATTTCTTTTTTATTGACGTTCATAAGTGTAAATTATGTTACCTATATGAATAAATGATTTTTGATTTTGACTTTGGCAATCTTGGACTCTTATATGTATATGACATAGTAATTATTGCCTCTAACTACTACTCTATATTTAATTTTTAATATAAAATACCAATTAAACTATATATATATAATAATGAAATTATAGTTGATCTTTACTGCTTGATTTCCTTGCTATGTGGCGATACTTATTCGTTGAGCGAAGAAACGCCAGCTCTCGGATCATCGGTACTATTTACCAGGCGTCAACTTAAATCTTAATTAGCGCCTGTACACTTGAATCTCTCGACCTAAGACTCCGAAGGGTACAAAATCAAGGAGGAAAGACGAAGATGTTTGAGCCGTTTATATTTTTATTATGACTATATAAGTTAAGAATATTGTAAATACTGTATATTTGTATCTTAATAATAATATAAAAAAGGGTTTCATATTAGCAATGTTTGTCAAGCAAAGTCATACATGCTGTCATAGCTGTGACAACGTCGACGGAACCTGTCAATAAACCAAAATATAACGAAAATAGTTAGAGTATAACCATATATTGTCGGCTGCATGCATTAAATGGCTTCCGTGTACATTTTGTAGGTCAAAGGGCAATTTGCAGCTTGCTTTGTTTCCGCCTGGGGTACAGTACACACATCATGAAAGGGTATTTAATGTTATTGTTAATATATGTAAAGGTTGGATAAGGAATATTTTTAACGAATTCACGGTGTGCGATTCTCAAACTCGTAAATATATTTATTTGTGCGCCATTAATTAATACACCAAAAAGCGTCGGTGAAAAAGAACCTAATTGTCTATAAAGTAGGAGACAAAACAGTTGAAAATCAAGATGAAGGGTTGTTGTAGGACTTTTAATAATATATAAAGTTAAGCACGGCTACATAGTCAACATATAACATAGCTTGTTTCAATCAATAATCAAATTTATACTATAGTCACAAAATATAACGATAACGTGGGTGTCAAACAATATTATTCTTCGGAACGCAGCGCGCAACGCAACGCGGCCTTCTGCGCAGTCAGCGCACTGCAACTTTTCAAGAAAATGAATACATTATTAGATTAAATAATAAAAAACACTCAAGTATAATAACGTATAATTAAAAAAATAACGGAGCCCGATAGTTTATTAAGTAATCGACGATGAATCACGACAACATTATAACCAACCATTGTTATAATTTATCTTTCAATCTTTATGGAAAAATACAGGTGAAATAATTATTCAATTATCGTAAGTAAACAATAAGTTTAGTCGTGTTCGTAGTTCAATAGATAACTTATTGTTTTATGCTTGACGTTTAATTTAAAAAATCTTTTATAAGGCTACATAGATTCATAGATAATGTATGGAGGTTAAACTGTTTCCAAAATTGACGATTGAGCTAAAAAATATTATAGAATACAGTAAATCTTTAAGCAGTCTCCATTCAGTGTTTTAGGAACCACTTTACTCAAAGTTCTCTTTTAAGTTACTTGACTAGGACCTTCAATGAGTTCAGTGAGATTAACTCAGTCGCGAACTATGACTATGTTACGTCAAAACCACTGTTACTTTAAAAACGAACCTTTGAACGTTTATATACGATAAGATCGTCGGGAAGTGGTACCGAGCACTTCCGTCCACTACCATACACAATTGTATTTGAAGGCTCGGGTGGCTATGATTTTTACTATACGACAAATTATAAATATAAAAGAAAAATGTCCGTCGAATCGGTTACAAAGTAATAAACAATTATTATCAATGAAGGTATAATGTTTATTAAAACCTAAACATAACAATAAAATGTACAGGATTGATAACTTTCTATAAAAATAATTAAAAATTAATAAAAAGAAAAATCTTGGTCCCTGTGGCACGCTACGCTGGCAGCATTTCCTCGCTGTATTGCCATACTTATTCGTTGAGCTGGGAAAGCACCAGTTCTGGGGTCACCATAACTATCTAGCAGGCGCCAACTTAAATCTTTAATTAGCAACTTTGCACTTGTACCCCACGGACAAGAGTCTCTACTCCAAAGGGAACAAAATCGAAGCCGTTTATTATCAATTACTTTGTTCTATTACAAATATTATAAACATGTTCATTATTAAAATGATAAATAACTCAATTAAAAAAGGTAAACTTAGGGAGTTTGAAAATTAACCTCTTATCCAGCCTAACTTATATGCTTCCTAGTTTCCTAGTCTTCCCTAGGGACAGTGGCTAATAGTTTCTTTGGTCACTTTTCAAATAGATTTCAAGGGGATGCTCTATCTTCGTTGACTTTGCTATTAAAGTATCTAGACAATGACCCTACATTGATTTCGAATCACAGCGTGAGCTTTTTATTTCAATATTGTGTATGACATTTCATGGAACGGAAATTGCTTTCGAATCTCTATTAAATCAAACGAATACAAAACACACTTACAACTTAACCACCGCCAGTGGTTTATACACCTGGCGTTTGACCGAAAATCTCAAGTTACCGGTGACAGATCTTTCTGGTTGGAAGGCCGTAAATTCACTTTATCCTCGATAAATATCTACACTTTTTACCATATTTTCGTAAGTAATCAAGATTTCAGAATTATTAGCGACTCCTGTAACTACGATAAGATGATATAAACGCGAATAATAATAAAAAATAATGTTCTAGAAACAATACTATTATATTCATTGCTAGACATTTATTAGATATTTATTTATTATAGAAATAGATACATTATCCTTACAGACTATGCCAATACGAGAATGTCGAGAAACAAAAAAGTACATATAGAATATTAAACACATAATATACACAATATCGCTACTGTGAATACACTTTGCAAATATATATTACAAATATGTTGATAGTGTCAGAGACAGTATTCATCAGGCGCAACGTCCTGGATAATAGGGTTCTATGCAACAGACTATTTCTTGCCCATGGTATCGCAAGTAACCTAGGCCTTTGCCATCGCACACAGGTACTAAGAAACCAAGTTCTTGGAGTACACTTGGGTTGCACACTACACCCCTCAAGACTTTCATTACGTAGCAGGCCAATTGTATCTGTATCATATCCCGTCTGGTTTCCAATTTATTGTACCCCACAATCCCTTAGACAAACAATAATGGGTACATTAAACGATAGTAGGGATAAACGCCATTCAGTCTGTTGTAGAGGTCGTGTGTTCTGTATGAGCTCCAACATATGACAGCATTTAGCTTGCGGAGCCCAAACAGACGAGTTACACTCTAACATACTTCTAACCAAAGTCTTCCTGTAAGCAAAGTATGCATCTACCTGCAATCCGGCGTTCATAATAAGGATAACATAATTAATTTCGTTCAGTAAGTTGCTGTTTGTACTATGCAAGGGTTTAAAGCTATGCTGGCAGTCTGACAACGGTACTGTTCAGGACAAGAGTACTGTTCTACTTGTTGTAAAACGCAGAGCTCCATCGAATATTACAGCGGGAGTCGATAATATAGCCACTGCACCGGTCTTCCTCCACAGTCTGCTTCCACAGTCTTTTCTATCGCTTTTATAGGATATATCGAGGATATCTAGGAGGTTGTCCTGGCATAGATTGAAAAAATAGGCAATACGCATCTCTTACCTTCGCTGATGCCAGGTCAAATACGTGCACGTATGAGCCGCTCCCGGTACCCGCTGCCATCCCTTCCTCAACATTCAGCCGCGCGGTCTCCCCACTGTAGACTGAGTAACAAAAGGCCGCAAATTCAGCCGCACTATTCGTATCTGATAGTCTCAACATGTTTTTAAATATAATTTTGATGTGCAAAATTACTATTCCTCGCCATAATACCTAGTCTAGCTATATTGGGGCGTAATACTATGCTGCAACAGCATAAATACTGAAACAAAGTTGAAAATAAAATTCGGGCCCCTCTTGTTATGTTTACGGTTTTTAAGTCCGAAGACATTTGAATCGGAGATGTTTCCCTGCCTCCCTTTCTTCACCACAATCGAAGGAACTACGTCTAGACACTTTGGCATTACTACATTTAAACTGAGAGAAAACAAAAAACACTTGACTACTGAACCTCCTACAATCACCGTCGTCACAGATTCATATGGAATTTTAAATAATTTTTAATTTTTATATACATTTTGTCAGCCATTTATGTCGTAGGTTTTTGGGTTTTGAAACATGTCGGTTACCTCAATATGATTGCCTTCACTGAATTCGAACGCACGATCTCAAAGGTTGCCTCGCAGACTGAAGCCACCGGGCCATCACTGTCGTAACAATTAACTATAATAGAAAGATGTGTTTAATTGGAATAAATGATGAGAATCAAAATATTAATAATTCTATATTAACTGGACAATTAAAATCGTTCTCTCGTCGATATTCTAGCTAAGCATTAAGAGCAGATGTTTTTTAATCGGCGAGCATCAATTATTATTGAATTGGAAATGTTTCGTGGTTATTGGAAAATTAATTAATTGTCCTAAGTGTTCGATACAATAATTCTTATATATCTAAATTCATTGCTAGTCTTTTGTCTCCCTAACAATCGGGAATGGCTGATCTATATCTTTAAATATTTGTAGAAGTTCAGCGATGGTATAAACGGTGGGAAACATACATAATAAGTAAGAAAATAGTAAAAATTACCATTTGATGACTTGTCTTTTTAGAAATATAAAATACATTTATACGACGATTTCAGAATGATGTTTCATAGCTGTAGTATGAGATCCGATCTCACTGGTCTGTTTTAAAAATGCTGTATTAAGTTAATAGATATTAAGCCACCATAAGTAGGTGTCACGAAGTTCAACGAGTCATCTAGTATTATAAAAAAATATAAATAAATAATTTTAAATCTATGTACCTATTAATGAATTTCTTAATGTGTTTCAGTCTTTGCTTTAAAAGAAACCCATCGTCTAAGTAGCCCCTTCCTTACACCTTCTTTCTTTTGCCGGCAACGCACTCCTGACCCCTCTGGCATTGAGTGTCCATGAGCGGCGGTATCACTTAACATTAGGTGAGCCTCCTGGCCGTTTGTCGGCAAGTAACAAAAGTGTATTTTTATAATATTCCAGTTCTCAACAACGAACCAAGACACCAGGTCATCGCGACTTGAAAACTATGAACATAAAATCAATCAATCAACAAATCTTCTATAAATGTATACATTTAATAACACAGTTTAAAATCGATTTGCGTTTAGTTTTTATAATTTAATAGTTTTGTTTCTTATATCTGAATGTTGTATTTTAATGTTCTTGTAGCAATGTACCAGTGTACTAGCTTTTATAAATAAATAAATGTATGTCTGTTTGTATCGGAAATCGTTGTTAGGAAGAAGGCTTAAAATCGATCTCCTGTATTCTGTAAGTCTTCTTTTATTATTTAACTTGCCTAGATGCAGTTAAATTCCTGTTAAAGTGGTCTTTACTCATTAATGAACTAATGCCGTATCTTATTTTAATATTGCCTACAACAATTGTGTATTTTATGATAAATAGATTCTGAATCCGGAACTATACAGGTGAGACAAATTTCACATAACCACAACGATAATTACCGCACCTGTGCGTTGGAAAAATAGCTCCATAATTACAGCAATCATAGCTAATTTCATTTCATTTCGTTTTTAATCGCAACGTATTTGCAATACTTTTTATATAGAGCAAAAGTCTTAAACGATGTTAGGTGATAGCGCTATTGGACATTCTAAATGCCGGAGGGTTTTACTCTAACTGCTAAATTTAGCCGCTTTATGATATAATAGATATGAGCTGGGCCGATGCTTGGATCCTTAACTTATTAGAATGGTTTCAAATGGAATACAACCTAGGAAGATGTAGAGACCTAAGAAATTGCTGCTGAATAGTGTCTATATTTCCATGAAAATCCCATCTTTTTTAATATTAAACATCTAATAATTTTCAAAGTATATATGTATAAATAATAATATTTTCCTTTATGGTTTACGCCATTAATTTAAAGGCGATGTGTGCACGAGCGGTACGACACGCGCACGCGCAGATTTATCAGCGCATAATTAAAACGTACCACATTAGTGTATGAATACGCGAGCGACGGGTGCGCGCGCGCCGCAGCTGTCGCGTGTATACGGCGATGGAGATGTTTGATACTTATGAAAGGTGTATATTATGGATTATGTAGGTGTTATATAAATAAATAAACCTTGATTCTAAAACTTTAACAATAATTTTACTTATTAACCTTGCGATTATAATATTAACGATAAAACTACAAATTCGTGATATAAAGAGTTTTATGATTATTAATGTTTATGAAGTATTTTGAAGAGTCATTTTCTTATGGAAGGATAAACTGCTTCGCTACATAACGTGTTGCGGCGCCAGCCTGTGTAGCTTCCTTTTCTCTCACGGATACGGCAGCGGTAGGCAGGCTCCTCATCTCTCCCTGTAAACCTTAGAGCTCGCCGTATTTTGGACAGACGCTTTCTGTACTCAGTGTTTAGTGTGCATTAGGTATTTACTGTTGACAGTGAGCATGTGACCTCAAATTATCACCGTTTTTAAAAATGATTCTAAAAATATGACGATTGACGAATGAAACAGAAGATGATCCTCGAAACATTACAAAATTACATAGTTCAACTTAGTATATGTTATGACTTCTGTCGGGCGTCCAGAGACGCATACAGTTTTTTAAAAGAAATTATTCAAGACATGTTTAAACTACTAATTGAATATTAGCTAAGAGAAGCAACATAGGGATTTTAAAGAAAAGAGCATTCTCTGAAAGACAATAGATAGCTAGCTGCAGCTGTTATCTTTAAAGTGCCTGCCTAATGTTTAAAGTATCAAACTGTTTGATTCGCGCTTGATAAATCGCGTGACGTATCGTGATTGTCTGAACCCTGACAGATGTGTGCCGGAATGTAATTGTTGGCCGTAACATTAAAACATTTTATATCATTCGGTAAGCACCCCAATGTAAATTCATTCACCTCGTCAGATGTTCAATGGGGCAAGTTCGGGGGTCGGAAGTTGAGTTTTTTGCGCAGAAAATGGTTTTTATAAATTTGATTTACGATACGTAAACACAGCAGCGCGTTACTTGTATCCCGAATGCGAAGAAAAGTAATATTACACGACTACACTTTATATCTTAACTTACCTTCCGACTTCTGATCATAAAACGAACAAACACAAGAACTGAACATTTACAATGGATGAGGGACAATAATGTATGTCCTGATGAGATTCCGTGTACTGATTAGCGCAATTTTGACATTATTGAGTTGTGAATCTCTATAGACAGTTAATTAAAAATCTATATTTAATCAAGTCGCTAAAGTTCCGTCAGATAAGTGAGTGAACGAAACGTTTAAAGAGTTTCCTTAACGTTTCTAGGCAACAAGACTAACCTAACCTAACCATTTACAATAAAGCAAAACACGGAATTTCCAAGCTCTCAGTTCTTCACGACCTTCACGAATACAATAATCATGGCGGAGTCTTGTTTTACATTGTTAATCAACACGCTGGCTTTTGGTCAGACAGATAGTTAAATGTTTTCGACTCTGCTTTATTTAAATCAAATTGCGATTTGATTGAATATAGATTTTTAATTAACTGTCTAGAGATTCAATTAACTCTCTGATTTAACTACTTTACTGCGATGTATATTGATATACGATATATAAAAGCTGAGCTGAGCTGAAAATACGCAAATTTGAGTAATAAACACATTTTTGTAATACCAAATACCCGACATAGCCATGTGTCACACATGATAATTATTTAAAATTATGAATGCTTATCGCCTAACATTACATGGAATTTGTTAACTTCATTAAATTTGGATGGTAAACATAAAAGGTTAATTAACGACAGCAGTATTAGATAAAAAGATTAATTTAATTATTATTTAACAAGAGGATAGAGTTATTTTTATATAAAAATAGATGAGTCATGTTGAGAAATAAAAACAGATATTTTTTTACTAAACTATTTTCCTTTTATGTTTTACCAACAAAAAGGTAAATCTAAATATTTACTTACTCAAGGGACCTAATACAAAAATAACAAATATATCAATATCATGAACAAAATATCGAATTAACTTTAAATACTTTATTTTTAATTGATATGACAATTAGTCAAAGAAATAGTAAATAAATAATGTAAAATTCCTATTAAGACAAATTTGCACGCCATTATGTGTGGTAGAATATTCGAAATTTCAATTGTACCACTATATTAACATATTCTTGCAATAAATAAATAATAATTATTAGCTGGCACTGTATATAATAAATGTAAATAATTATAAGTTTATAATAATAATACACACCTTCAATCCGTTTAAAAATTGTTTTCTTAATGTGTAAAAGCTATGTTAACACAAGACAATACTATGGATACATTCACTAACAAATATAATGTATATTTTGACTCAGATGTTCAGACTCGTATTAACTACTATTTGAAAAGTTTAAGACATATCTAAATATAGCGTAATATATAATTAACGCAAAACGTGTATAAGATATTGTATTTAAAAAAAAACATCAAACAATTGAAGAAAGAATTTGTCGTCTAAGATTCATGTATAAGCTTATAATTTATTATAAAATTATCCCTTTCTGTGTCTGACATTAACAATGTTGCATTAAAAACCTGTTAAAAGGATGTAAGGTGTCGTAATAAGGAACACGTAGCGCACTTCATTCATACCCCGCAAGTGTAAGACGGCACCCCAAGAAGGTCACAACACACCTGTTACACCCTCGTGAACTTCGACTCAAGGATACGAGGGCTGACATAATATCTGACGCACGTTTTAATGAGGTCATTTGCGGTGATTTCTTTTTTAATCATATAAGAATATGGATTCTCAATACGTTAATCGTAGCTTTAGATATCCTGGAGAAAAACCCGATAAATTAATGGGGTTTGGGCCCCAGCCGTGTACCTATTGAAACATACTACAATAATCATTAAATCAAACGTAGAAATATGTCAGTCGTATGGTCATTTTTACGGTATTACTCAATTCCAAGGTTTTAAAACATACGTATAAACATATTCATTATGTATGGTTCGTATGTTAACTTACAATATATATGTGGGTTCGACAGAGGTATAATAATGTATGGAATGCATGCGTAAAAGCTTTGATGCACTGTAATATGATATTCTTGAAGTACAGTCATTAGTGACATGTCGAGTTGGATATACCAAATATTCGTAAACCCATATCAAAGGGAGCTAGGTTAGCCGAATAAATGCCGTGAACCGCTATTTACATTTTATTTTCAATATTTAAGTACTCACAAATGATATTTATTAGAAAACCATCACCATATGAGTCATTGAATTTAAGGTAAAATATTAAGCGTTGTACGGTTCCTAGGTCATCGGGGTTAAATAATAGAGGATTTCCTTTTTACTGTATATTAACTATACTATACAATAATAGAATATAAGCAAAATAATTAAATATTAATTGCTATGCTATCTAACAGTTGAAGAGAGTGCCTGGCGTCTGGCTATACACTCGAAGCGTAACTCTGATGACTTAAGAAATCGCCACGCTTATAGAACTAAGAAAGCCTGAGTGAGCAAAATTTACAGCCTTGGCTCGTACAAGCATTAAGCGTTAAGTACTTTAAGTAGTAGAAAAGTAAGTAGGCATTTTCACACAATCAAAACCTTGATTCAATTGTATGTTAATTATATATATCTAGTGATGGGTGCCACTTAAAGTAATATATACAGCTTTATTCGTTATCGATTGGTTTAAGAAGGTTTAGCTTGCAAATAGAGGTCTGTCGTAAAGTAAATCTATTAAACCAATGTATGTCATCATTTAGAAATAGGATATTTACTACATATACTATTATTTCCAACTCAAGGAAATAGAGCGCAATAATGCTTAAAAACACACAAGAAAAGTAGTTACTTATATAAGGTATTTCCTTGTTAAATATTCTACATCCGCCATCCTTTACTTGAATTATTAAGAACTAATTTAATAATACAAAGTTACAAACGCTTAGCTTAATATTTAAATATCTGCTAATTGGTTTCCGGTCTCTCTTAATCTAGTTCTCTGACTCATAGCGCAGTGAGTTCAATCCACCGTAAGGCATAGTGTCATACCAAAATATAATATATGTACATACGTTGTACTAAACCATTTTCTGGATACTTGATACATTTGAAATGGTGGTCCTTAACCGTTACGTTTTGCCGATCTCAAAGAGCATCATATGCAAAATGCCATCAAAGTCTTTGATTCAAAAGGGCCATGTATTGTTCGCACCCAGTTCTATGGAAAGGCCCGCATACTCAGACTGCATTTAATAAGCAGGTACTTATTAGTACTCGACAAAATACCTATACTGCCATAAGCACACTTTGTTTTGTATTAACTCAACTGAAAAACACATTACAATTAAAGTGTTAATGTATTATGAAAGCTATATATATATCCAGATTCATATAATTGTTACGTATTTTAATTGTTATAATAATTTTCAGATTAGAAAACTTTTTTTTAAAGTTTATATATCCCAGAGGCGGTTATGACTGTAAAAAGCATTCCAAAACATTTTAAGAAACTTAATAGAAGAACAAAACGGCTGTATCTTGCACGTATTAAAAAAAATATTACATTAAAAGCTATAGATCACCGCCGTATATTGCTTTCAAAGGAATGTGATTAAATTTTTAAGGCAAGGAGCCCTTATAGCGCGTATTATCAGTATCGTAATTATCAGTTCTTATTATTATGACATTATGATAATGAATATGACATTTGCGTGCATATTTTTATATGGCTGATCGTGCGGTCTTTTTTAAATTAATCAATCTGAATGTACCATTTTCTATGGAAATAAACAACATATTATTCTTATTATTAATATAAAAATTTCAATCGACAGCCCGAAGCCTTTTTATTGTGTTGCGCTTTTGACCCTCGGGCGTAGGTAGGATATAGGTACAAATTTAACTGGACTTATCGTGATTTTTGTATAGAACCCCAAAAGTTCATTGGCACAAACGCACCCTTGTCTGCGTACACCTGCGTATATCACGGCGCGCGCCTGCGCAGCTGCTGCATGCTATCAACCGGTTCATACGGGTGAGATACACATAACATAGATAATGCACCCGTGCCATTCAGCTCTCTGTCGAATGTCCCACATCTTTCAACTTGCTATTCAAGAGCTTTTAAATTGTATACAAAGTTATAATAATTTATTTGCACGGCGGTTCGAATTTAACGGTTTTTTTTATTGGGTCAAATAGGAATTGGTTACGATTGCAAAAATAACTATGTTATCTGCCGACCAAGTTCGTTATCACAACAATGTACGAGCTAGGCAGGATATTATTATTATTATGTAGATAAACACTAGCAGCCCAATAAGCTTTAAAAGAGTTCAATACTTACACTTTCCGGAAGCCTATTCCTGTCACTATTCGGTTTGGAAGCTGAAAGTTCTTCAGGGGATTTGAATTATATTGAGTAGTCTACAATTTTAAAGAAATGCCCCCCAAATTGTGTATTTTACACTTAAAATAATGAGCACCAATTCCTGAAACATTATTGTGGTAAGTAAGTATTTTATAGGTTTCAATGAGATTTCCTCTTAATTTCTATTTATTCTCGTGGCTTTTAAACCCTTAGAAAATACATTGATATTAAAATAAAATAAATATTGTTCATAAATTTTTATTTTTTACGAACTGGTCCGTTGAAGTTCTAGTCAGCTTCATATAAAGCTATAACCTTATTTACTAGTATAAACAGATAGAATATATAAACCGGAAATATCTATTTAATGTTTTATTTAACTATCATATATAAATAGTACGATCATTTGGATTAAAAACAGTTGAACAAAGATAATATTTTAATCAAATCTTTACGAATTCAATCATTATTCAACGTTACTTTTTTTAAATGAATTAATTTAATAAACGAGCCTACGGGACGCCCAAAAAGTTGATTAATCGCAGCCCATGGACATGTATTTTAGTGGCTATGTGGATGGACGTTTATTGTATGACCTAAAAGTTGTCATAGTCAATATTTATTTAAGGACGGATCGAAATGTGCAATTACCTCAATTAAATCTCGTAATAACAGAGCCTGTGTCGGCACATGTAGGTGTTCCTTGAACCCTACACTTTGGAGCATACGCCGAAAACACAATAAATTAATCCTGCATTGTGTTAGGTTGTGTTATGGTACCGTCAGCATATGTTTGCCGGTTGTAACATCCATTCCCTATACGCATGTAAGGATTTAGATTTAGATTCAGGATCTTTTTTAATCATGTTTATAGCTCTTCAAACTTTATAATAATATACTACATAATTAGGATTGCATTAAGCTGATGTCACTAAAATTAAACATACGCGATCTCCGACGGAGTGAATGTGTTTGTACTTATTGCTCATATTAAGATGAAACTAGGCTTATATTTTCCCGACCAAGAGAAATTATTCTTTTGATACTTGTTTTGCTGTTAGTAGCAAGGTGCATAGGGAGCGTGGCTTGCGCGTGGCAAGCGCTATGCGCACGCGTTCAATTTCTGCGCTGTCATGGCCGATGTGTTCAGGTACTGTGCATTGTGCACCAGCCTTTCAACTGTGAACTTTACGTATTATTCTATTAATTCTAGAGGGATGGAATTTTGTAACGGAAAAATCGCTTTAGATTTGTATGACTTTCTCATGTATTATTATTATTATATTTATTTCAAAGTAGGAAGGTTCAGATCCCTAGGAAATCAAAATATTACTAAGTTCTATCGACATTTAATTATATGTATAACAGAAATTCGACGTTATAACAAATTTCAATACTAAAATTTTTTATATCATCTCGAAGGCACAAACATGTTTGAAGCCTTGCAACATTAATTCCTTATCTAAATAGCAAGTTGTATTGACAAGATTCCATCTATAGTTATCGTGAGGGTCCGTCAGTTACAATCAGTTGATTAAATCCAAGCACACCTGCGGGATGTTCTGTATCCTGGCAACACCGGTAATAAACATTTTAAACGCTCGTCCGTTAATGAACCATCCCCTTTTTTAAAGGAGGGAAAACGCTCTTGTCATAGGGAATTTTTATTTATTTTTACTCAGTCTCATTATTTATAAAACAGCTTACTTTTATAATACATAAATACACTTTGTCACAAATAACGCTCTTACATGATTTAACATTGACAAATCGTAATCATACGATATGTTTAAGGAATTAAATATTATGACATTATCTGGTCAATGTATTCATGAAGCCTTGTTGTATGTACAAAAAATATATACGATTTTAAAACAAATGGTGACTTTCACCAATACTCGAAACAGAACTAATCAAAGACCAACCAGACTCCAAAAGATAAACCATTATATGGAAATTGTATTCGTTTAACAAACACCCAAGCCAAATTATAGAATTATCACTGAATAAATTCAAAACTATCGTTAAACGTAAATAAAGCTTTTCATAAATTTGACGATTATTTGAATTTAAAAATTGGGACTGATTTGCTCCAGTTCAAACAATTTGTGTGACGCAAAACTTGGCGATTAAAAAGAGTGGCGGAGACTTTCTTGCCCTATGACTTACGAACTTGTAGTAAATGTAAATTTAGAATCAATTGAACAGCCTTTCTGTGGACGTTCATAAGTAGACTTAGAACTATATGAAAAAAAGTTATTTTGAGTTTGAGAATACACGAAACACCGAAGTATCTTATGTTTTATAAATTGTAAAAAAAATGCAATACTTGATGCGCATTTCTGACTGATTTTCTTATTGATTAGTTAAAAACTGGCACCAATTGTACGTCTGATAAAAATACTTCGATATAATTATAGATTAAAAATAATGTTAATTTAAGGTACCTGATGAACAGTTGTGAGTAAAAAATCACAATTTATTACTCAATTAAAAACTAAAATAAACAAATCAATGGCGCTACAACCTTTTTAGGACTGGGCCTCAGATTTCTCTATCTGTTTCATGATAATTTGTTAATATAATAGGCAAGTAGGTGATCAGCCTTCTGTGCCTGATGCACGCCGATGACTTTTTGGGTCTAAGGAAAGCCGGTTTTCTCACGATGTTTTCCTTCACCGTTCAGCGAATGTAAACTGCGCACATAGGAAGAAAGTACATTGGTGCACAGCCGGGCATCGAACCTACGACGTCAGGGATGAGAGTTGCAAGCTAAAGCCGCTAGGCCAACACTGCTCCTAAATTACTCAATTACTACAAATTTAATAAGTTAAGACAATATACAAAACAAAACTTATTTTCCGTCTTCTGTCTTTAATTATTGCTACGATTCTAAGCTACGCCTGTCTACACACTGCTACGATAACCTTAATTAACAAATATAAAAAAGGTGAACGGTTATACAATATAATAATAATACCTACCTTGGTTTTTATAAAATATATAGCAATAGTTACTATGAAAATAAAAATAAATGTCTAGTGTGGCTATTTTGACATAGTATTGGTGAAAGTGCTTTCTGACATGACCCGTTGGAATACACATGTTCCCTCTCACGCCACCCTCTGCACAACAATCCTGCGCAGAACAATAGCGCACGCGCATCTGCCTAACTCAACTTTGTGATTGGTTGATAGGCACCCTCGCCACTGATTTTCATTACATCGATTTAACGGTAAAATCGATCGTTCGAAAAGCAAAAAATAATATAAAAAGCAGTTAAAGTATTATATTGTTCGATGCAACTAAAGTAGATTTCCAACACTGGACTAACAAAAGAAGGAAGCTTTTATTGCTTACTAGATAACCCGGTAAACTGTGTATCATCTACATATATTTGTGTCAAAAATTTCATACAAAAATCTCAAACAGACCAAGGAGATTGGACCTCATACTACACCTATGAAATACAAATTTCTGAATGTATCTTAAATATATGACAAGCAATTGACATTTTTTTATTTTTTCAATGGAAAATTCATTTGTCATTTTTACTCCTTTTTATTACTTATTATTTATGTTTTCATGAAACATTCCCTGAACATCCAAAAATATTTCAATTTTTTAGGAGTTGTAGCAATTCATTTTTATATATGTAGTCAATCATTGTGTGCTATCACAAAACAAGCAACCTATATTTAAAATAAATAAACATATCATGGAGGGAATAAATAATATCATTAGAAAACCCAAAGTATCCAGAATGAATTAAATTAAAAAATAAATGAATGGCACTACAAGCTTTTTAGGTCTTGGCCTCAGATTTCTGTATCTGTTTCATGATCATTTGTAAATTGAACAGACAAGTAGGTGATCAGCCTTCTGTGCCTGACGCACGCCGTCGACTTTTTGGGTCTAAGGCAAGTCGGTTTTCCTCACGATGTTTTCCTTCACCGTTCGAGCGAATGCTAAATGCGCACAGAGAAAGAACATCCATTGGTGCGCAGCCGGGGATCGAACCTACGACCTCAGGGATGAGAGACGCACGATGAAGCCACTAGGCCAACACTGCTCTAAATTTAAATTAAAAACAATGTAACTAAATCAGTGAATTTTACAATAGTCAACTTTTTCCCTCCGAAGTTAACAATCATTTGTTTTAGAGGGGTAATAACAAAAGGCTCGGCCGGTGTCAACAACATACATCCTTCCGATCGGTATCGAATTCCCACACCTTTTGTTGAACTAGGATCGCGTTAACACTATTTTCCTGTGTTTAACGTTACTAGATACTTTGTCCCGTGGTTATTTTAGTGAATCTACATATATCAGAGATTTTTTAAAGTACTCAACTGATTTGTGATGATATGTGGCTGCCCTTCCTAGTATACAACACAGTATAAAATATAAAATAATATTATTTTGTTGGAAGAGGATTCAGTCTAGGGATCAGATAATTCTTGAATCTTATTTAGGAAAAACTTTGAAATAACATACACAAATCGTTGATAAAATATATATTTTCATTTGAATACAACAAACTACTTAAAAAACTACATTATAAGCAAATAAATAAGACTTACATTTTTCATCAATAATTATAAATCCATAAATTTCACTTAAAATTGTGATAATTAACATCGTGTGAATAGAACATGTGTGTTTTAGATACACTTAACCCATGCTACACTTCCCTATTGTTACCTGTTCGTTCCCACACCGCCATGAGAATTTTAGGGATGGAAATATGCCAAGCCTTTGCGTAAAATGTTGAACTTTAAATACTACACAAAAATATAAACTTTAACAAATTCACCTCAATAAGGTATAGTAATAGTCAAAATATGTCATTATTTATAATTAAAAATTGATTAATAGAATATAAAAAGCAATTTAAAAGGGACCAACCTATGGCAGTGTACTTTTAAAGCTGGCAGCATTTCTTTGCTGTATTGCGGTACTTATTAGTTTTTTTTAACTCTATTAAAGTGGGCAAACGGGCACGTGAGACCGTCGCCCATGAACACTCAATGCCATAGGGCTCGCGAGTTCGTTGCCGGCCTTTCAAGAATTGGTACGCTCTTTTCTTGAAGGAGGAAAGCACCAGCTCTTGGGTCACGATTAGGTACTATCTACCAGACGCCAACTTAAATCTTTAATTAGCGCCTGTACACTTGAACCCCACAGTCTAAGAGTCCAAAGGAAACAAAATCGAAGTTGGAGGAAATTGCACTGTTATATTTGAGCCGTTCATTATTAACCGCCGTCCGAGGGAGGTGAGACGGGGCTAACGTATCAACAATACACAAGAAGCATCCCATACCAAAGCCCGTCCCATCCTCCAAGGGATTAACGACATCCCATCCAGCCAATTGCCAAAATGGTTGGAATATCGACGAAGGCAAGAGAGCGGGGTATGATGTCGTTGAGCGCGGCGTGGCGAGAAAAACGACCTGCACTCTGTTGGCAATGGAGGCCATGGTGTCCAAGGCTATTTACTTTAAAGCCACAGCCGTTAGTTATGTTATTCTTGGTCTTTTTGTAGGATTTTTTTTTGTTGTAAGGTTGGCACTGCTTTTCATATTTTAGTATGTACGTCAATTTGTTTTTTTTGTGTCATGTGTGTCCAAGATTTTGTGGTACAAAAGTAGAAACTATAAAAATTATACTTTTATTTTTATATTTAAGACATTTTGAATTAATCGATTAAAAGGCGTAACTTGTAATCTGACTTTTAAGAATTTTCATTATTATTGGTTACTATTACAACTAGAATAGAGCTTCCTTAAACATTACTACGTATAGTTCTTAATTTAAATTTTTACTAATATTCGTAAGTCACCATTATCTAGAAATTTAATATAATTCTTTTCCGCAGAGCTAGATGTCAAGATGATATTCACTTACTAGTAAACGTATCATAATACAAGTTCAATTACCGGTAAGTGATACTACGAGTATGCGCCGGCGCATTACTTCCTGCGCTCGAAGGGCTTCAGTTCCGACGTCCGGCGCATGCGCATCAAGAGGTCACGTACTACTAGGGGTAGACGCTTCATTTAAATCAATTAATAAAATTATGAAACTTACAATGATTATTGGACACATTATCGGATTGACATATGTTTGAATTTAGTAATTTAGTATAGATAACTGTGAAATTGTTTAATGTGGTAAATATATTTTTTAACTTCATTGAATAATTACAAAATAAGCAGCAACTTCTTATCCAAAGTATTTATTTATTTATAAACATCTTCAAAGTATTTATTTATTTATAAGTGTCAAGAACAGGAAGAGCGAATCTACGTTTTTAATTAGTTTTAGTTCAAATATGAAATATGTTGTAAAATAAGACATATAGGGACTATAAGCTAATTTTTCTGATACTCAGATGAACGTTGCATTAAAAATTCCATAGATTACAAACCTTGTACAATTTTGGTTGTTCCTCTCCTCATGTAAAATAACCTACAACCTAGCACAGTGATAGAGATTCCATTACCTATCATAAATAATTAAATCAGTGGCGCTACAACCTTTTTTAAGGCCTGATGTTTCTGTGTCTGTTTCATGGCCATTTGTCAATCTAATAGGCAAGTGTGCTTGACACACGCCGACGACTTTTTAGGTCTAAGGCAATCCGGTTTTCTCACGATGTTTTCCAGCATAGAAAAGATAGAACATAGAAAAAAAAATCAGTTGGGGATCGAACCTACGACCTCGGAGATGACAGTCGCACGCTAAAGTCACTAGGCCAACACTAGGCCACGTCCAATATTATGTAATATTAATATCATCGTAGATTTCTATGTCACCCGACTGTGCTGGTGATCGAATGTACAACCTTAGGGACTGAAGCCACTAGGCCAACATTGCATAACCTATCTTATCATCTTAGAAATCGTTGAGTGACTGCGATTTAACTTAAGGATCTATAGTAATTACAGCAGATGAAAGATTGTTTGTGCCATTATTGAGTTGGCTTTGGTATAGAGCTTTAAGGCTAAGATAATTAGAAACGCAAGTTTACATATTTATAAAATAATAGGAATAACAATATTTTGTAGAAATTGGAGTGTAGATATGTCTTCCTGAATACACATAATGAAGTTATATGAAATTTAACGTCAAAATTCTGTGAATTCAAACAATGAGCGTAATTACGACACCCGACTTTATTAATTGAATGATGATTCAATTACATTCAATTATTTTCACGCTTTGGGCGGTAATTGGGCGGAGCTACGATTGGGCGGCGCTTGGGCGGAACCGCCCAGATGGAGATTTATCTTTTATTTCACATCTCCTGATCTCTTCTGATGCTATCATATCTATATATAATATATGATAGTATACGTACGTACTTTAGCAAAGTGTGCAGTATAAAACCTATTTAAATCTCAAATACTAATTAGGTATTTGCTGATACTGTTTACCTCGAATGTATCAAGTTCGGAAAAAATATATCTATTCGCGTTTGTTATATGAAATAAGAAAGAGACACGAAGAATGACAGTGAACTAACAAGTGGCAAGGTGATGTAAGATGCGGGCCTTATCTTTAGCACGGGTTAAAAAACTTCGTAAACATAGCTATAGGGGTATAGTACACGCTTCAGTGGCCTACACAGGTTGTTCCGGAAGTGCTTTTAACTAAACATATCTTCCTACATTCAAATGGGATTAATCGATACCACCAACATCCAACCAACCAAAGTTAGAATGGAAGGGGCATTTACGTAATTGTATTTAGTCGCCACATTTCAAATATCAAATTATTTAACATCAAATCAAATTGATTATAAATATTGAAATAACTTATTGTCTACGCTATCACAAGCCAGTAGCTCCAACCACAATACAAATAGCAGTTAATAATAATTCGTAGAACATCCTGTAGGAGGGTTGAAACCCGTGCCGACCGCACGCGCCGAGGTAAGCACCCTGCAACCACTCGTCAGTCCTATCCCGAACGCGCCCCAGAGCGGACGTCGCGCACCCCTAACAAATATACTGGTCAATTATACATCGCAACTTAAAAGTTCAAAACATTCCGTTTTCAAATCACTAAAATTAAGGTAACTGAGTTCATTCTGTGCTTTCCAAGGGGTGCCGGCTTAGTCACCAAAGGATCAGGAACAGGTATGAGTCACATTCACTTTTTCGCCATAGTAACACCCTCACGCACCTGCGTTTTCCATGAATTAACCCTTCATGACATTGACCGCTTTTATTCTGTAAATTACTTCACATAAAATCATGTAATTTTTTTATACAAATAATCCTTATATTAACGTACTTTTTGTTCGTAATAATGTGTTATGTCACTATGTACAAGTAAAATCATAGAAACATTTCCACCTAGAGTGACCAGTGCTACAAGCTTTGAGATAGGCTTAAATTAAATACAACAATTGTTATAATTTATTAAATTAAAAAATATATTGATGACGCCTATAAGAATTTGTATAAGCGTGAATAAAATTGCATATACTTTAACTAACGTAATTTAATAACGTTTTCCTGAAAGATTTACACTATGTATTATTATAAGTTGTCCGTGGCTTCTATATTGAAATTTCACCAAGGAAAATTCCGATTAAGCTGTACTAAACCTTTACGATACTGTCAATTAACTTTATTCCCGGAATAAAAATAAAGTCGCACAAAGAAACTTTGCTTTTAATTACAGCTTGCAATTACAGTATGGGTTACTCGTTCTAAAGCTTAATAGAGACGTTTTCGAAGTTTCTTAGACAGTATCGTTTACTCAGGAAGCAACTTGTGGTTCTTCATACGCGTTGAACTTTGCGAAACATGAAACTATTAGAATCATACGAAGATGAAGATGCAGGGAACTTTAGATAGTTTAGTATGAACCTGTGGAAGTACTAAATAGAGCTTGTCATAGATATATTTCAATAATTATACACAGCTAAACAAATACTAACGAATAGTTTTAAAATAAAAAATAATACTAACAATGTACCAGTATGTGGATATTATAGTAGAATTGCTCAAAGGGTTTATGATATTCAAGTGTTAATAATGTTTTATCTGGGCACGGCAGAGCGCGCGCCAAGTCGAAGTGGATGCCGTCCTCTTCTCGAAGCAGGTCAGACCACTGTCAAGCCCCTATAACTTCGTTGTGGATAAAATTAAAAAGAAAAAAACAATGGTGCTACAACCTCTTTAGGTATGGGCCTCAGATATCTGTATCCGTTTCATGATGATGTTAATCTAATAGGCAAGTAGGTGATTATCCATCTGTGCCTTACGCACGCCGTCGACTTTTTGAGTCTAAGGCAAGCCGGTTTCCGCACTAAGTTTTCCTTCACCGTTACAGCGAATGTTACATGCGCTCATAGAAAGAAATTCCATTGGTGCACAACCGGGGATCGACCTCGAACCTCAGGGATAAGAGTCGTACGCTGAAGCCACTAAGCCAACACTAATCTAAATTAAAAGCCTGATTTAAAAATAACTTTACAAAAAATTTAACATAAAATATTTGTAATACTGGTATGGTCACTATAAGACGTTGTTAGGTTAGCAAATTACGTTAGAACTTAAGACAAAAAGTTCCTTAAGTAGGGACTGAATTAACCGACTTGACATTAAATGGATGACACAATTTTTTACGGTAGAAGAACTGCCTTGGTTGTATATTACACCGTACTAATGTAATAACTCATATAGAATCTGAGTATATGATTTTCGGTAAAATCATAAACATTGTTTCGGGTAGGCACGAGAGTAACATAAATTAAAATTAGTTTATGTAACAAGGTCATTTAATTAAAATAAATCATTTTAAAGTAACAAAATAATAATAGTAATAATTGAACGCGGAAACGCCTATAATTATACGTTAACTAAATGGGTTATTAAATGAAACCATCACTTTACACCGACGGTGTTAATAATACACTGTCTGATCAATGTGAATTAATTTTAGATTGTCCCCTTGTAATGGAAATTAAGTTTAAGTCCCTTTATATTTTTTATACAAAAATTAACAACTTTCATTAATAAATAAATAAAGAAAATATGTTTATTTTGGAATACAAGATACATGTATAACATAACATCTTTTAAAATAGCAAATCATCATACAAAATGGCAAACAACACTTATTGTAAAACAAATATCGCAAATTTATTAGAATTAGCCTGTCTAACACTAGTCGCAGGCCCTGTATCAACTAGATAATCGTTAACTTTATTGTAAGCCTTTTTACACAGCTTTTCTTAAATTTATTAAAAGGCTGGGAAAAGAGCCTCTGGGATTTTATTAAAGTATCTCTTTTCCGTTAAAAGAATTGCTAACTTTAGATATTCTAGTACGAGGAAATTGCAGCCTGCGTTTGTTCCGAGTATTAACATTGTACATATGTTCTATTCTGGTAAACTTATTACATAATATTTTCATAAACATATTTCATTTCTCTGATGTTCTGATCTGATGGGTTGTGCCTCATGGTATTACTTGGGGATTAGGTCATAGGAAGGCTTTCGCAATAAATTGACTAATAAATTTTATTTATATTAAATAATAACGTTATTTTATACGTACAATAATAAAATATGGTATACACAAATATACCAGACAAACAATAGCTTGCATATACGTTTATCCTGTTTATTCATAAACCTACCTTAAACTGTAAATAACTATTTAATATTTTGTGACTATTGGTTAATATTCTCTTTTCTGATAAAGAAACGTAATAAATAATATATATATATATATATATATATATATAAGGCAATATACAATTACAATGTAGTTGTTCTACTCCATTCACGTTGTTAAGTTACAATTTCTTTTTAACATTCATTAATCGGTATGTAGGAACTAGGATATATTATACGTGATAAATAACTACGTATCATTTATAATAATGACGCTATATAAATTCATTATTCAATTATATGAATATTTTATTAATCTGAGAGAGCGCCGCCCGCCCAACGCATCCGCCCACTACATAGTACCGCCCAGCCTAAGTATTATCATAAATGACGTTACTAAATATATACTTACTTTTTTCATTATTTGGTCAAGCGATGTTTTTTAATTGTAATTATACTGCAATACACATATTCACATAAATATAACGGATAATAATAAAAGCAAAAATGTTTTATTTTCCTTTATGGTATAACGATTAAATTTAGAACACATTCTTTCTAATTTAAATATCTGTAACTAGTTTTTACTCAACGACTTTGTATATAGAAAATAGTATTCTTTAACAATAACATATATCTCGTCGTAAAGTGTCCTTAATCCTGGCAATTTACTGTCTATTGCGATCCTGATACGCGGCTTAGGAGTTAATCCGTAACCAAGGAATATTAACATGAATTAAATAAAATATATTATGCTAATTACAAAGTAAAATTAATAAAACCTTATACAGATCGTGTTTTGCATCATCCCATGAGACAATTATTCTTGTGTATACAATTCACCCATAATGCGACCATTAAAACATAACTTATTCATGTTGTTTGCTTTAAGCTTAAAAAAGTTTGCTTAAAAAGGGTTGGTTTGAGGGCGACATAAATGGGGTGACCGTGAGAGCTAACAATGACAATTTGGATTTATATTTCATTTGCTAGCTTTTTAGTAAATGTGTAGTGTTCTATTACTATAATTAAGCGAAACCTAGTTCTCCGAAGGTCGTATAGATAATAGAGTAATAAAATATCAATTTAACAAACTTTTAAGTAAAATGTAAAAGGCTTTATTTATTTTTAATAAAATAAAAGAAAATGGAGAAATACTTGAATCAGGAAATTACACATGTTATAACTTGATAATTTTTATAATAAACTCTGTATGGTTTAGACATATAACTATTGCAATCTTTACAGATAATTTGTTCGAAAATCGTATTTCTCACCACTAACGTTGTTACAATCAGTGAAATGGTCCACTTCTGTGATTGAACAACGGGGGCGGTCTGCCTTTCGTACGTTTTTGCTACCTATTAAATAACACATTTTATTTGTTACAGATAAAATGATTGTAAGGAAAGTATTTACGAAGGAAAAATAATGATTATATCTCAATAACAAACAACGGCAGATATGGAGGCAGCTTTGCCGCACTTTCATCGCTTAGCTTCTTCAAGATTCTACCAACAGTATGCAGCTCCACCGGTTCATATATCCAGTAACTATCTCCACGATCTTGTCCCACAACAGCATCCAACGCTGCTTCAACAATATCTCTCGTACTACCATGAACCATCGTTACCCCTCGATCTCTCTGTTAAGCAAACCACACCGATCACTCCTCCATGTACTCCACCACCTCAAAAAAGAAAACTTACCGAGACTAAAGCACACAAACCACCTAAAATATTTCGTCACTTTGAGGACGACGAGACGAAAGATGAACCTGAAGACAAAATTAAACGAAAAATTGACGAAGAAAATTCGAACGACAGCGATAGCCCCGAAGCTAAAAAATTAAAGTTTACAAAACAGTTTTTCGATGAATTGCGTACTTGCCTCCCAAACGATGGAGAAAAAAGTGGTAGAAGTTCCCCAGAAATTGTTGAGATCAAGGATGTCGAAGAGCGCCCCAGAAAATCACCGAAACCGCAACAGCCATTGAAAAAAAGCAAAGTTGTCAGGCGATTGATGTTTGACGAAGATAAGACCTCGCCGGTATCAGGGACTATTATAAGAGATCTTGATGAAGACGAGACATTAGTAGTGAGAAAGGTAAATTAAGTTTTATTCATAGCATATATAGTAATGTGTAGCCTGAAGTCTATTTTAAGGGTAAAGACAATTCGTACGAGAAACTTTTTTATGACTGCTATATTCCTTGTAACGCTCTCGAGAGCAACTATAACTATTTGAAGACAAACCTTTCTTGTTCACCGTCACTATCATGCCAATCCGATGACTGAGCTATAATCTCGAGAATACTTCAAAATAAATCCATTTTAATGGTTTTTAACGTGCTAGATAAATATTACACAACAAAATACCACCGCAACAATCGCGAATCGTTCAAAGTAATCGAAATTTAGATTGCTAAATGTCAAAATTTGATTAGTCGAATTCAAAGACATTTTATAGAAAGTGTGGATCCGTCTTTTTTATACAAATATCAATCAGAAAATACAAATACCAATCGGTCATCCCAAAGATTGTTAACAAAAACAGATTGACTCTGATACCTCGATTATTGAAAAGTATTTTTATGAGAAGTGGATTATATATATATAATAGTAATAATTGGAATCTCTAGTAGTAATAATTGGGATTGATTATAGTATAGATTTATTTCTATGTTAGTGATAAATTCATCTAAGTAAGCTTTAGAATTTAGGTATTATACGAAAGCATTTTAAAAAGTACATTGAGAAATATCAAGACAAAAGCGAAATCACACGAGCTGTTAATTAATAGTTCTCACCATGGAATTACTGTGGGTCGCGGGTGACTTTTCTTATCGTGCAATTAAACGGTATTAAATCCCGTACTGTTGTATTTTGTGCTAATAACCGAGGGAGCCGCCCCATTAAGTGCTGGAGCAGTTAGAGACATTTCATGAAATAAATCCCGTCTTTTGGATTTATCGTGATTTTTATCGCGGCTCCGTCAATTTATGCCACAAAACGTGTTATTTATAAAAATGTTACGTCCGGGCACGATTAAATCTCAAAATTCATTCGGGCACGCTTATACTGAACGACAGTATACACACAAAATACCTTATAAGACTTAGAAGAAAACCTACAACTAGGGATTTTTGCATCTGATATTAATAATAAATAATATTGGAAGTTGGCCTAGTGTTGGCCTTCAGCGTGCGAGTCTCATCCCTCAGGTCGTAGGTTCGAACCCCGGCTGGGCAACAATCTCTTTCCCGCCGAACGGCGAAGAAAAACATAGTGAGAAAACCGGCTGATCACCTACTTGCCTATTAGATTGACAATTTACCATGAAACAGATACATAAATATATGGCTCAGACCTAAAAAGGGTTTGATTTTTGTTTTATATTGGACGCGACTAAGTAATTCATATTAAATTTTAGTTTTATCAAAAGATGAGTCATTCAGTTCAATTTTTTATTTCTAGGGTGACATAGACCCCGCATTTAACGTGGTGGAAGTGACTGAGGAGGCAAAGGCTTTAATAGCAACGATCGAGAATCGTTTAGGTCGATACATCTGCAGACTGTGCAGGCGTTTGTACAATGACGCCTTTGCCCTGGCCCAGCACAGATGTTCAAGAATTGTCCATATTGAATACCGATGTCCTGAATGCGATAAGGTGAGTTTCTTATTTTTCTAGTTCGGTATTCATTGTTTTATTTTACCAAGATTTAATTAATAACTTTCTTTGGCAATTAAGTACTTGTACAACTGTGCGGTACATTTAGGATTTATATAGTAGGATATATAAAATCCGAAGCTTATTGATTGACATCAAGAATTTCACATAAGAATTTAATAAATAAATATACATGTTTTATTATTAACTATACCATACTATCAAAGAGAAACAATATCAATACAAAATTTCATCAACATCACCTTGATGACTGACTTCCACAGTCTGTTGCACAAGGCATTTTAAAAGTAAGAGTGTACTCCTCCATCAAAGGCCGGCAACGCACCCACTGAAAATGTTTGTCCGTGGGCTGCGATGACAGCCCTTTTTAGGCGTCCCTTAGGCTCGTTGGACCCCTACTATAATATATAAAAAAAACTAATACAAATTAACATCTTTCTCTCTCCTCCCAAAGTTAATAAAATTATTTTATAATTTTAAACTATAAACGTTTAAACTGTAATAAGCTCCAATATAATTGTCCCCGTTGTTCCATAATCATTCTTATTATCAAATTGATTTTATTGACATGTCCCGTTCGTGGGAACCCATTTTTAGGGGATGAACACTTGGCATTTTTCCATGGGAATACACCATTAGCAAATGTTTATTTTAATTGACAATACTGTGCGTGACGCTGATCATTAGCATTTATCTTATTTGATGCAACTCACCGAAGCAATTATCTATACGTAATTATGCAACAAAATAGGTCTAGGATTCCTTGATTGATGCGCAATACAACCTATACCATAAACAATAGCGATTTTATTCATTAAATGGTATTTTAGGAAATTACTTATTTATTTATTAATTTTCAATATCATAATAAGTACAAATAATTCAAAGTACGAAAGTAAGTAACTAGATTCTCTCCGACATTATACTTTTGTAATGTACTAAATAAATGAATGTTATGTTCTGGTACGAATAACATTAAAAGCTTATACAACAATTTAAAGCACATTTTAAGTTTAAGGGGGTAATATTTTGTGTACAACATAGTATATGTTTGCAGGTATTTAACTGTCCAGCCAATCTGGCTTCGCATCGTCGATGGCATAAGCCGAGGGTACCTGGAGCGACCAAACGTCGAGAGCCTGCGAACACAGAGTCCGGCCGCTTCTCTTGCGAGAGGTGTGGAAAGCTCTTCCGGAGGCAGGCGTATCTACGGAAACACCTTTTAGCTCATGAACAACCAGACAACGATATCGATAAGGAGCCATCGGCCTTCCGTCAAGTCCAAGTTGATTATTCATATCAACCGGTACGTTCAACACTTAAAATCGCAACGTCCTTGTTAAAGAACATACTTCGAACTGATTTATAAGTTGTAGTACGGTTGATAATATTTAATGATTAAAAATCCATTTTTTTAATCATTAAATCTAAACAATATATAGAGACATTAATAGTTTAGATATTTTTTAGTTTAAATATAATATGTTTCATAGGAAATCGTGCGAGACAACAATTTCAACAACTTCTGGAGTAAGATACCGCCCCTGCAAAGAGAGACGAGCTGGGAGGATGTTCGCGCCCGCTGTCCTTCAAATTACTCCTCTGAGGACTCCCGAAGCCTCGATGTTACGGGATCGGAGGACGAAGGGGGCGGGACGGTGGATGGCTGACGTCACATCCTGCGGCCAGTGCCGCGTTTTCCGTACAACCTTGGCTCTGCCTACCCCTATTCAGGGCCGTATGGAGACTCTTTCTATTTCTCCTAAAGGTACTTCTAGCATCAAGATTCTGTGTATAAATCGTAAATAATAATCACGTAGTTTAGGTATAATGGTGTATATGTGTGCTTTAGCTAATTACGAATTGTACAGTGATTTATTGATTTGGAAATTTTTAAGTGTACATTCTCCTACAGCAACATTCCAAAATGATTTGAGACGATGTCAAACATCTCATGTGTAAATAACATATTTAATATAACATAGTCATATATATGAAGTAGCTTAAAAATCAGTATATCATGTAGCAATCTCCTCCAGAGAAGTTGAAAATGCGTTTTGATGTCCAGATAATTTCAAAAGGTTCGAAACCAATTTATACATGTCTAACAATTGAAATGTCACCTATTTAAAGGTCATTTCTGTATTGAAATTACAAAATCAATAAGTTTGTGCATATTTTTAGATGCACCGCATCGATACTTCACATAATTCTTTCATTGCCTCCATGGCGATTCTCGGGGGTCATGTCCTACTTATGACACTATAAATAGAGGTACAATGTACGATTATTAGTATGACTTCTAGTCTTGAAACCAAATAAAAATATTTTGTAAACTTTCATTTAGATTTTGTAAGTTTTAGTCACTAAAACCAAATATTTAATCTAAGATCTCAAGTATAATCTAGTCAAATACTTATAAAATATATTTTTGCTCACTTGATGGGCAACAGCAAATAATCCCGAAACAACAAACAACAACAAGAAAATTATTATTAAAATACGTAATCAGAAAATAGTTGTTTCTATTTTTCTTGAAGTCTCGAAGTCATGATTTCTCGAGAAGAATAACGGGAATATTTTTCGGTCAAACAAATCCTAGTCAAGCATAACTAGTCAAGTATCTTTAGGTCTCAATATATTCTTATAAAGTTTTGTCTAGTCATTTTTTCATTAGTCACTATAGTTAGCTATTTCGAATAAAAGAAATGCAGAATAATAATTAAGACAAGCTATTTATTTTTATCGTAAATCTAGTCAAATTATAAAAGTAGTATACTTTCTAGTCATTTTTAATATAAAATTTATTTTTACTATATAGTCAAGTTTTATTTACAACTTTATTTTAAAATTCAAATTTATTTATCTACATAAATCTATATGTTGAGTACTCGATTTTTAAGCTACTTCTAAAATTTTATCATAAAAACGTATAACGTTATCATTATATTATGAGTTTATGGGGAGTATGACAAGCAAAATGTGTTGCACCCCTAATTAGTTAAGATATATAAATAAGAGGAAATATAGAGTGGAATCTAGTCAGTGTGTTCTTGAAACGCGTTCCAAAGATGTACATAAATGGCGCTATATTTTAAACTTAATTAAATATATTTAGATTTATATATATTATAATTTTAATTCTTAATTTTTAACATTCATACCCAAAATTATTGTCTTCTATGCATTTGGTAATAATAAACATATTGGCGATCTCAATTGAAAGTATAATCAATATATATTTGTGTTTTGTGTAATAGTAGCATTTATAAAACGTATGTTCAATGTTTAGAAAAACAAATAGGGAAAATTGTATTCAAAATGTTATTTCAAATTAGCTGTCAATTAGTTAACTGACTGTGACGTATAGAAATAGGTATATAATATAAAAAGGTATAATATTATGCAAAAATAAATGTGTGTTCACTTTTTAGTATAGCTTGGGCACTGTTTGATATTTTTTAGAATAAGTAACTTTAAAATTTGTAAATTATAAGCCTTGTATATTATTTATTATATTGTCAATGTATGTAAAGTTAATAAATGAATTAAATTGTAGCGTAAAATGCATTTCATTTCCTTAATTGTGCAATAATCATCAACAAAACAAACATAACACTAGACAAACAATAACCGTTCAATACTTTGCCTAGTGACTATATTAAATTGACAAACAACTGTTTATATTTAATGTTTATCATAGTTCAAAACGATTTAATTATGAATATATATAAAATTATTACCTATAGGTTTCATTTCTTGAACATCAAAAAATAGGAAGACTGAACAAAAAACATTTTTGTTTTGTCATTTAACACATGGCTAGCGCCATCTCTGCCAAAACATTTTAAACCTCAAAATAAATACTAGAACCTGTACCTTAAGAACAAGGGTTGTCAAGTTATCCCTGTTCCAATAAAATGCCGGAGCCAAAATAGGTGGCGCGCAAACACTAAGGTAAAGGGAATATAGAAACATTCTGTAATGATCTGCATCCAGCAGAACTAGCATTCCTATATTTGGTTTTCGCATCCCGCAAAACATAGTTTGCGTCACCAGCGCTACGGATATATTCTGATTGAGTATATTTTCGATTGTTTAGGATTATGTCATAAACATTAAATTTTTAACTTCATTATTGAAGTCGTGTTTACAGACGCCCGTTTGAGAATACCATTAAACATGTATTATTGATTAATTAAATTTAGGAAAATGTATCGTGGGAAATAGACTTGGATATTTGTATAATAAACTAGAATCAAAGAAGACATACGGCTCTTGATGGATTAAAAATTGTAAATAACATAAGACTTATTTTAATTTACATAGTATTTGAGTTTGCAGATTTGCTAAAGGTACCTTGCGTGCTCGCTCCCTGCCTGTTGTAATAAATCTTTATTAGAACACAATGGTAGGTATGTATAAGTGATAATAACTCCTCATTAATTATGCAATTCCACTTCTTTTATATTGTATCATCTTGGCCTAAGCTTCAGTTCGTAGACACAGAGACATGCAGACAGTACAGAGATTCACGGTGCTACTTATTATTTCAATTAATTTTGTTTTAAGTTCAGGTGTCGTTGCAAAAAATGTCGGAAGTGGGCCTCATAAAGAGGAGTCGAAAGGAAAAAATAATGGTATTGCAAAGACGTTTCTTTTTAACGAAAGTTACGTCTACCTTGAGGATGTGTTGTTTGTTTTAAAAAACCAAAATTGGACCCAAGAGGAGCAACCGTGCCTGCAACAGACGTTGTTGCTGCTTCGAAATCTGCAGAATTTTACGCTTTGGGCCGTTTGGAGTAAGTGGAATTCAAATATTTTTCATATATTTACCAATAATATCTTGGGCACTCTGAGTAATTTTTTTTCGACGAAATTGATAAATTATTGGTCGATGATCCCGAAATAATTAATCTTTTTGTGTATATTTTTTTTAATATTCAGGGTAAATTTCATAACTAGAGATGTCGGCAATTTTAAATTAAATCTTGTATAATTGTATACAAAAGTTGTCGACGCTTCGAAATTGGATATTTTTATTATTAAATTTAATCGATTCTGTATTAAAGTATTTATTCGGGTGAAATCGATTGTAATTCACGTATTTCCTTAATTCATGAACCGTCAATACCGATACACTTTTGGTTTTTTGTATATTTTATGAAGTTTTTTTATTTGAGTTTTTTTCAGTGTTACTTGTAATTTTGTTTTTTGACCAACTTCTTGCCTAGTATTTTTGTCTGGAAGAGATTGCTTGTTAGCAATTAGGCCGCCCGTTGCATCCCTAATTTATGTTATTTGATTTTATTTTAATGTAACGTATATGAAATAAATATAAAATATATAGTCTGTTGCAAGTGATTCAAATATAATTACAAAAGGAAAACTCGTTGGTAGTATAAAAACAAATGGTCGTTGGCATTAAAATTGTAAATCCAAATATTAAACGACTCAAAATTAAGTAAAATCACAAAAATTATACTTTTTTTTTAAATCAGCATAAATATATTTTCAAAAGGTTGCGTAATACTTTCTAAAATTAAAAATTGAGATATTAATTGGGACATAACCAAGATTTCTATATAATTACTTGCCCAATTAATTCTTTTACGTGAATAATTATTGTGTGCGAAATTACTAAGATTCAAAGTGGTTCGGAATTGTTATTCAAGTTTCTAAATGGTCATGACCTGTGGGCTGTTATAAACATTTTTATTGAGTCAAATACAATTTTGTCTTCTGAAATTGTAAATATTTTACCGTTGCAAAAAGTGTAATTTAAAGTTACATAAGAGCATATTTAACATTTCATAATCATGTTTTAACGAGGAAAGTTATACACAAACACATTCAATTAGTAATGAACTGCAGTTTTAACATATTTCCGCATTGTGCATGCACACTGTCGTTACCATATTCAGCCGATATTTTGCACACAATGTCCATTCAAATAAATGTATTGTTCAGAAATGAGTCAAAATTCGTCACAAATGACGTCGATGTTGGGTATAAATATTTAATATTAATAAAAAAGAAGCACGCAGTAATCTCCAATAAATTTCCAAATTTAGTAGATAGAGTTAGTCAACAATATGCCAAGCGAACTGCAACAACTTTTTTTAAATAAAGTTGTTTTTACAATATTATGTTTATAAATGACAAACCAACTTGCCATCCAAAGTTACACGGTAATATTTATAATGGAAACCTGCAGTTTCACACACAATATTTTCCAGATTGGGATTCTATACCCGCGGAGCCACAGGGTCTTTTATATGGCAGTCGCTTCCAGCTTGGTAACTACGATGAATGTATGGACGCGCCGTGGTACGAAGATCACGAGGAGTTGCGGGCTCAGTACTGCTTAGCAGAGATTGTACTTGAAAGAACAGACAAAAATGCTAAGAAACGAAAGTTAAACCCATATGATCCCCACCAGTCAGCGTTAAATTTGCTTGAGGTGAGAGGACGTTTTTTGTAGTTGTATTAATAATTTAAATTATTTTTTTTTCTCTTTATTATACAAAATAATATAATATAATCAGAATAAGTTACATTAGAAAACCGCTGTGGTTTGTATTAATGTAACCATAGCAGTCTTGTTTAGGAGCGCGACAATTGCATATAAAAGTAGTTTTTAATGTACTGTTTATGTTGGTTAGCGTTAGGCTATCTGATATCTGATTGGGGAGACCATTTATTAGCCTCGGTAGCAAATATCTTAACGTTCTCTCGCCATACACGTTGTTTGCTCTCGATGCCGAGCCAAATCTGCGTTACCGCTCGAGTCTCAACATCATGCTCCACTCGTTTTTTATGTCATCCCGGAAAAAGTGTTCGACTATAAGACATTTATTTACTTAATTTAAATAAAACCTATAGGGAAAATTAAAACATGGCAAAGTATCAAGATATTCATATAAAGAGTCACCTTTAAATAGTTTTCAAGTAAGTTCGAGAACGAGCCTTGCAGAAGAACTTCTATTTTATACTTTTTCAGTGAAATTATTTTCTTACTGAGACACTTTGACCTATTTCAAAGCGCAAAAGATGTATTACAAGATTTTTAAGCGCGCATTATACGTGGATGACACTGAAAATGTTTAGAACCGGCCAGTTAGAAACATTGCTAATGAAAACTTTTTTTGAATTTAAATTTTAGAACTCTTTGGTAACCTAGTGTAGTATATTGCATTCATCTGTCATTTGTTTTTGTGAATTGGCGCCAAATCGAAAACTCTTGTTACACGTGAAAATGAACTTAACGCGAGATAATTTTCGGTCAATGATTTATCATGGCTTTCGTTGTAATCGCTGCGATTAGCATTGCTTAATGAAGCCCCATCTCGTGCCACTTATCACATGTGGTGTAACATGTTTAAGCGTGAACGTAGCAATCTCAATGATGATCCGCGTGAGGGACGTCCTTTAATAGCGACTACTGAAGATAACATCAGTGCTGTGCGACGCATGATACAGGACGATAAGAGAGTGACCTATCAGCAGATACGGTAAGCATTGGTATGAGTCAAGTTCAAAAAATATTACTCGAACCATTAGGCCTCAGGAAGACAACTTTAATGGGGAATCCATCTGGTATAACGTCTGCGACCAGTAACGCGAAGGGCATGGACTAGTTAATATTTGACTATGGCAGGTGTGGAGATAATGAGTCATCAGCCATATAGTCCTGACCTGGCACTCTGTGACTTTCATTTATACACAAGAACTAAAGATAAAATTCGAGGTATTCGCTTTAGGAGCCCTGAAGATGCGGTGAAAGCGTACGAAAATGCCATTGAAGAGACTCCTAAAGAAGAATGGGCCCACTGCTTTTCTCAGTGGTTCCATCGAATGCGACGAATAGAGAGCAACGTAGATTACTTCGAAAAACAATAAAAGTATTGGCAACATTCTACATTAAGCCGTTTTTCATTTTCTAAACATTTTCAGTGTTACCTACGTATATATTAATTCAGAGCAGTGTTAGCCTAATGACCTCACTCCAATCTCCGGCGGTAGCACCAATAGCAACCAATGGTAGCACCGCCTGCCTATTAGATTGACAAATTATCATGAAATCGTTGCAATTGTGAGCCCAGACCTAAAAAGGTTGTAGCGCCACTGATTTATTAATAAGAATATTGTAATTTTAAATAATAACCGTAATAATAAAAACCGGTGACCTAAAATAAATGTATAACTACTATATACGTGATATTCTTTCAGTACATTGGGCCCTACGAAAGGCCTCTAAACCAGCTAACGTGGGGTGTATGTGTGCCAGCAATTTGTGAAAAACAATCGGTAACTCGTTTAATGGGAATCCTCTTGTCACACAGCCACCTGGGAACAGCAGGTCTTAAGGCTAATGTGGCTGTAAGCAGCTGCGAAAAAACAAATCAACGTTTGGAGTATGATGCCCTATTTTATTCGTTTATGTGAGTAAATCTTACAAAGTTATAGTAATAGTGTAAATCGGGAACAAAAATTGAATGTGTGTTTTAGACAAAGTTAAAAATATTATCTGTTCCCGTACGCGTATCATTATGCATTTTCTGTATGAAAGTATAATGCGGATAAACAGGGAGCTGTGAATGTTTGAATCAATCCAGGATTGTTTATAATCTTAGATTGAGGATACATTATGAATTTTGGGCGTTATACAACAAATATTAGGTCAATTTAAGCGAACTGAACTGATAAAATTATATAACACTAGCAGACCGGCAGACGTTGTCCTGCATGATATTTCAAGCGATTAGGATTTTAAACAAAGTATAAAAGTATTGACTGCAGCCCCAACTGATGGGCTGATTTGTGAATCCAAACCATCCAGGGCGTCACTCAAACGCATACAAAAAATTCATGCAAATCTATCCAGCCGTTTAAGCTGAGTTCAGTGACATATACACGTACTGTAGAATTTTAAATATAAAAAGATGACGAGTCGGTTTGTCTCCTTTTTACGCAGATTTGGGTGTTCAATACTTTCTTGTTATTTAGCAAATAAATAGTTATTTTGTAACTAATTGAGTTTAAGTTTACGAATACCTAAAGTTATTAATTAATTAGAGCATGAAAAATGTTATGTTTATTGAAGGATATTTATTAATTTATTTATAATTAATAAATATAGTGTATTTACAATATTCATTCGCTACATAAATTATTAATAATATAAAAATAATTGATAAATAGAAAATTAAAACAAATTGAAAAGATGGTGCCATCAGGGGCAGGGCAGTGTACTTTTAACACTAGCAGCAGGTCCTCGCTGTATTGAGATACTTGTTCGTTCGAGTGAGGAAAGCACCAGCTCTGGGATCCCCAGTACTATCTAATAGGAGCCTCACGGCCCCAGAGTCTACTCCAAAGGAAATAAAAGCCCAGATGGAGGAAATATATTATAAGTAGATATTTATTAAGATTAATTATTAAATAAAATTATTTACAGAGCATTGACTGTTGGTCTCCTGGCAATCGCTCTAATAAGCACGAATTTAAACAAAGGCTCGAAATACTGTAAGTTATAAAATGAACTGTCAATTGTCATTGAAAGATGTTTTTATTGAAATAATTTTTGCTTTTAGGTAACTTTGTAACCAAAGCTTTCGATATAAACGAGAATGCGAAAAATCTTTTAAAATTGAAGAAAGAAGGCATCGAGGTTCTGTACGGGATTCGATTTTTTACAATTTGCGTCATAGTTATAGCCCATCAGTTTGGGATGAGCAATTCAGGGCCAATGAGTAACGGATACACCATTGATAAGGTAACATTTTGTCTAAATAGTATCCTAGAGACTAAATTCAATCTGTATTTGTCAAACCTTCTTATTTTACCCAATAGTAGGGGAGCCCACGATGCTAAATAGAAATAGAAAGAAATAGTATTTATTTTTCTCCCATATAACATTTTTTCTACCAATCTCTCCCAAATTTTTATTTTTCTCCCAATCTTATTTATTGTTGTAAATTTACTCGAGCGTCATAGAGAACTATTGGTTTGCGAAGCTTAGATATAAGATTATATAATGTATACCTTTTCATCAGCTATATGTTGTGCCATGGACATACTCGAGGGCTTCAGATATTTATAGCTTAAGACACTCATATTGCCAGAAGGCTCGCAAGGGCCGGCATTTCATAAGTTTTCTAATACAGCTGTGGACTTTGTGCCAAACAAGCGTTGAACGTGAAGTAAGACATATTGAAGACGTTGGCTTCACTCAGACGCGATCGACATGATCTTAGGCGTGTGAATTTCGTCAAAATCTGAACAAAATATCTAATCATATTAATAAACTAAGTGGCATGCGCGTGCGACACTCATCGCTGAGGGTGTGTACTCGCTCGTAACTAGAAAAACATCGTGAGGACTTAGACCCCTAAGCCGAAGACTGATCACCATAGTTGGTGATCATTGTCAAGTTGGCCTCATTTATTATTCTATTCCAAGTACGTAATGAGCTAATCTTGTACGAAATATATCGCGGATATAGGCTTGTCACCGACTTTACTTTACTAAACACGTTTTATAGCGCCATCGTTAATTAACATGATAGATTAATACATTTCATTATTTCAGCATGCTCTATCCGTGTATGGAATGTTTATTTTACACAATGATCTTTCGGTGGATACATTTTTTTGGCTGTCTGGCTTTCTAACAGCTAATATTTTTACGAGACTAAAACGAATTCCAAGCTTGCCTATCGCTCTTATTAAGAGATATATTCGGTAAGTATTGATATTATGTAACGAATAACATTATAGATTTCTATATTTGTTTGAAGTCACTGGCGAAAACATCGCAGAGGACGTTACGCATATTTTTTTTTTAATTTCAAATATAAAAACCTTAACAACTACTAAACGCTTGGTTAAGTAATTAATCTAAACCGTATGTATATGTTATTATATGAATTAAACAAAACATACAATCACATACAGAGCGAGGTTTATTTGGTGACGATTTCACGATTTTTTTCCAATTCGTAAAAGAACAACTTTGATCTATAAAGACGTTCAGTTGGGCTTTGACATCTCCTTATTATCAACCCTTCATTGTCTTGCGCGCTTTAGGAACTTTAAGTATGTTTAAAGATTTTTCTTAAACGAATTGAGTGCTGTTTTAAATCCAAACAACTAAACTTCGAAATCACTATTGAATAACAATATGAAATAATTTAAAAAAATGTTATTCTCAGATTAACAATAGCGTATGCTTACGTCATTTTCTTCACCGCCTCGGTCTACCCCTACATGGGATCCGGGCCTTTGTGGAACAGCTTTCGGGAAGCTGAAACAGGCACCTGCCGGAAAAACTGGTGGTTGAATCTATTGATGCTGAACAACTACGTTGATACACATAACTTAGTAAGTAAATGTTACATAATTTTAAATTTATATTGTTTATTTTTTACTTAGTACCATAACTTTTTCATTCACAAAACATTACGAGTACAAAATTGATTCATGATTTAGTATTCAATTGAGGAAATTTCCAAAATAGTTATTATCTTATAAAAATTATCAAATAACGATTGTATATGCATGATATATGCTGCTGAGAATTAGAGAGAGGCTTTTATAAGGAGCTTTTTTAAACCTTTAAATTTCTAGTTTTAGTACAAATCCTTTTGTATTCATACATCTAGAAGCAAAAGTATAACTAATGCTCAGAGTTCATCTCTCATTCAAATTTTCGCAATTATGACGGATTAAGCGGTCTTATCTGCAGAAATTTCAATTTTAAAGAAATCATAGTTACGTACCTGATCTTCTGTGTTGCTGGTTATTTTGTTGTATGTTAAAGATTGTAATTGTAACATGTATGTTTACCAAAATTGTCATATATTTTAGAAAAGATAGTGTACACTGTAAATATAGTATGATGTATGTGGTAAACTTGAATAAATGAATAAATGATTTACCCTATGAATATTATAACACGAACGCAAATTCGGTATATTATTTTTAATATCATATAATTAAAATAATCAGCGTGTTGGTGGAAGGAAGAAGTCATGGCTTCGCAATGTTAGGGAGAGGACGGGTTTTGCAACTCCAAGACACGCTTCAAGAGACTGACGGCCAACCTCCAGTAACGGAGAGGCATTAAAAGAAGAAGACAAGAAGATTTTAATAAGAGAAGATTATAATAAAACAATTATTTCCATGCCTAAGCTTCGGATTTTTTTTGAAATAGAAGGCAAACGGACTAGAGGCTCACCTTATGTCATGTGATACCGCCCGCCCATGGACACACACATTGCCAGACGGCTCCCAAGTGGGTTGACAGCCTTTCAGGAATTGGTACGCTCTTTTACAAGTAATAAAAGTATCGCCACACTTATTGATTCACATCTTTACAGTGCTTGATCGTAACCTGGTACATCTCCTGCGACTTCCACTTCTATATAGTAACATTATTAATGTACTGGGTATACACGAAATCTTCTAGTTTGGGTCGAATTGGAATGTTTCTATTAATGATAGCCGCTATCATCATTCCGGGCGTCATTACATATTTGTACAAGCTGCCTCCGGTTCAGTTGTTTACTTACAAGTAAGTGTACCAGCTTTAACTAATTAGGATATTTAATTCGGAGATAGAACTTACTCATCATGCAGTGAGGTCGTCACTCCAAACAACAACATCAGTGTACGCAAAAACTTAGTAAGTTAAAGTTAAAGGATTAAGTGAACAGATAATATTGTTAAATATATTAGACAATAGTGATATATGTTCATTTCTCACACAATAAAAAAACGCTATCAGTTTTATATTATTAATACATACCTCCATGAACATACAAGCACCCTTATTTTAATAACAAAACCACATCCCAAAGGACGTTGTTGCGTTTCATTTTATTGTGATTCGTCAAACGGAAATGTGGATTGTATGTGATTGACCTTTCATTTGTATTTTTAGCTTTGTGGTAGACCCTCGTCGTCATGAGCAGTTCCATCTAACCTATATAAAAAGTCACACCAGATACGGCGCATATCTCGTTGGCTTTCTCACCGGGCATGTCTTTGTGTACTATAGTACCAAGCAGAAAACAATTTCACAGGTAATCAAAGTAAAAAGATTAGTACTAAGCTAGTGTCTACGACCACCTCTGTGACACAGTCACTGGTAAGGGGAAACAATTTTGAGTACAGAGTTCATCTGTTAAGACATTTAGACATTTGGCATTTCGTGAGAAAGCTTGGTGAGCTCAGCAATGCTTCTACCCCATTTATCATGGGGAGTGTTCAGAGGAGTTGTTCGGATTAATAACTCCAGCTGAGTTTCACCACCGGACGACGAGGCCGAATACGAATTTCCACCCGTATCAACTCCACGTCCGTCGTTCCACGAGTGAGCGGTTTTTAAGGCAGTTTTTGCTGTGCACCACCTGTATGCTGCCCACAGAAGTATTTCCAAACCAATTTGACTAAGGGTCCTTCAAAAAAAAAGAACGTACGTACGTAGAGCCGGCATCACACTCGCGAGCCTGGTGTTGAGAGTGCCCATGGGCGGCGGTATCACTTAACATCAGGTGAGTTTGCCCCCTGTTCTTTAAAAAAAACTACGATATAAAAAGGCGGCAATTCGTTTTTTGTAAGTAGCAAGACATAAAAAATTGCTTATTAACATCAACTTAAGTAATAAATACATAATAGTATCTATAAGTTTTTCATAAAATATTTGCGCAAATTATTGAATTTATTAACTAAGAACTTTACAGCAGTGGACAATAAGAAACCGTCGATGTACGTGTTTATATACGATAAAGAATTCTATTAAAACATTCTTGTGTATATAACGTATCAATCAACATATATTAAAACATACAACCGAGTGACAGCTATGGACGCAATAAGACGTTATACTATTTGCTATAAAGCAATTATGATAAAAGTTTTTGTATGTTATATTTTCTCCTATAAGCCTAAATTGTAATCATCAGAAAACACGATAAAACATAGTTTCATTATGTAAATTGTTAGCAATTATTTACTGGTTTTTCTTGACACACTTCATTCATATTTTAGAATATTCGAGAATACATAAATAGCAGTTTCATATATATATAAAAGTGTGATTATTAAAAAAATTGCGATACGTATGAATTGAGATTTGGTGTTTAAATAAGATCTTTTGACTTCTTGAGTAATCAGTCCAAGTAAGAAAAACCGAACTTTCTCAAAGAAAATTTCTGCAATAATTTTTTTCTTCAGAAATGGGCAACAATAGGAGCTGGTGCTGCAGTAATATTAATGGGGGCGGTTTTATTCTCCGGCCCCCCTTTCCTATGGAGGGGTTACACGGTTGCTGAAAGTGTCATATATGCCGCATTAAATAGACCAATTTGGGCATTCAGCATTTCCATTTTTGTCTTAAGCTGCGCCTTTGGACACGTGCGTAAGTGTCTTAATATTTTGACTGTTTCAATGTTGTAATAACAGCTGTTTAAGTATTAAACGACCAGTAAATTAGTCAATGACGGGCAATTTACAGACTTGTCTTGATATTAAAATTTGTCACACAGTTGACAATGTAATGTCCTCCAGGATGAGAGTCATACGATGAAGTCATATTCCTATTTCTTCTTTCTATGTGCGCATTTAACATTTGTTGAAGGAAAACCTTGTGAGGTTCCCGGCTTGCCTTAGACGGCGTGTATCTGGCTCAGGATTAGATTGACTGATTCATTCATTCATTCATTGATTGAATGATTCATTCATTGAATGATCATGAAACAGAAATCTGAGGAAACTGATTTATTTTATTTATGTGTAAAATGACAACAAAAGCAGCTCTTCTAATAATCAAAACTAACAGTTTGCATGAAGATAGATGTTTGTATGGAAAACTTGTTCAGTGTACATATTAAACTTTATAATCTATTTTAGCCTTGTTAAAAAGCTTCTTTAGTTGGCACGTCTGGGTGCCTCTAAGCCGATTAGCTTACGGCCTATATCTCGTACATTCATTGTTGATCATCAGAAATGTTGGAGTATCAAGAAATCCACAGCACAACGATTATATAAGACAGGTAATGTTTGATGACTTGCATGAGTATTTGTCGTTTATATCTTTGTTTTTTTTTTATTTCTGAATGTTACAACTCTCTCCATTTTTAAACTATCTTTTAATACAGAAATAATTTTATTAGACAAATAAATATCAAAAGTTTTTGGTCTCATTTATGTATCAAATTTACTGAAAGATTTACTTTATATGAAAGTAAGCCTGCGCTTGATATATCGTTAATTCTTTGTACGAGCAAGATTTAATTGCCAAAGTATTCGCTGTGAAAGATGAACAAATTTTAATTAATTAACTATGCATATTTAACCATTTGTATGTATTTTTACCAAATTTTCAGTTCACATCAGCGTTCGGGGTTATATTAGTAGGATGCCTCGCGTCTCTTCTCATCTGGTTGTTGGCTGAAGGACCTTTCAATAATCTATGCACCTATATTTTCTCACCAAGGTACTGACTATTTAATAAAACCAAAGAAAATTATGTTTATACTCTTTAAATGCAATTTGTATAATATAATTAAAATTATTAAAACCGCCGAAATAGCAAAGTGGACAAATAGTCTAAAAATCGGAAAAGTCCCGGTTTGTTATTGTTTTAATTAATGTTAAATTAGACCATGGATCAAATACATTTTAAGTTATATAAATAAATAATCACTGTTTTGCACATGTCAAGAAAGCGTCCAGTGTCAATAAAACATAAACATATAGTTTTTTAAAACCACGTATTTTTTTTTCTTCAGAAAAATAGCGCCGTTGGACGAAAGAAAACCTGAAATACACGGCCATCTTCAAGATAATCTACCCCCATCGATTGATATTGTATCATCTTCGAAGATTTAATATTAAACTCCAAAGACACAATTATGCATTAAATTATTTTTTTCGTAAAGTGTATAAGACTGACCTTTGTAAAATATTCTTAATGAAGATGATATTTTTAATAAAGAGTTATTTTATATTTTTACATATGTTTTTAACTTTTACTTAAATAAATATGAAAGCCTCATGGCTCATACAATTAACCATTGAGAAATAGTCTAAATATAGCTCTGGTGTATCTTGTTTATCAAATTGTTTCAACTGCCATCTGTTGTTATACATATGCACTAATACAATTTAACCCAGATTGACAATATTCATATTAAATTAAACGAAAGAAGTTGTTATAGTTCAGTACTCAAATGTTAGGTGGCGTTGTGATACATTTATTTAAAATTCGCTTAAGTGGCAATTTTTTTATCGCAATGAGATACAACGCAAATAATTTGACTTTAATCATTTAATTAATGTAATCAATTACTTAATTAATCATCTACATAAACAACATCATTAGTTTCTCACTGAACTTAACAAATACTATCCAAGTAAGGAAATAAATAAACCTTTTAATCCACAACACATACATATTTTTTTATAATTGAACAACAGCAGCTCCAAAGGGTAAATAGCTGTGACCTACGGCTATTCTTTATATATGTATACCTATCTTAATAACTAGTTTGTTACAATATTTGTGGATATGTTGTAACCAGTTGGGATTACAAGCATACGAGTATATTTCCTACAGGACTCATAGGTGAACAAATATGTTTGCTATAGCTATGTATGTGTAAAGCATGTTAGAAATCAGGATCCATCTCCAGCAGAGCGCGACTGTTTGGCAACACAACAACAGCAAACATAATGACATAATTGGCGGAGGAATCGAGGGGCGACGCGACGCGGGGCGCATGCGCTGCTTTGACGGCCAAGGTCGAGGCCGCGCGATTCTGCTGCGCGCCGCCGCCGCGGCCAGTCCAACTATCGCGCCCCTTTCTGAAAACTAAGTCTATAAAGGATTTATGCGCAAAACGCGAGTGTTCATAGTGCTTTACCCGGTTGGATGAAAAAAGGTAAAAATAGTATAATAATGTACACACCTATCGACACCAAATCTTACATATGGTTTCATAGACACGTAGGTATATTACGTACGTACCTATAGCTACCTACTTATGAGTTATGAAATACCTTTACGGATATGATTGAACCAATACGATACTTCCAGCGTCAAATGTGAATTCTATAAATAGGCTATATTGCATCGGCTTCCTTCGGATTACGGCGTAAACCACAGCTAACAATGGTTGTCATCAGGTATTCTTATATGATTGCTTCGACAGAAAATACTTGTGTCAAAGTTTTAGTATGTTTAACGTCGTCAGCTCCACTTAATACAAACTGAATACTAAAGGACAAAATTAAGTTTTCAAAACAATCATAAAAATTCTACCTTAATCGATTCGACCGTGATGATTTGTGATGTGGAATTGAAAATAAGCATTGCTTAAGATAGCTATAACATTGTTTTTGCTAGGTATTTTTCTTTGCACTCGTACTTAGTACTTGATTCCATGCGGACTGATATTTATAATTCAGACTGTTATTATAAGGCTTTATTAATAAGCGAATACTGTAGCACGGCATAGTGATACCAGGTCACGACATAGAGCTAGTCATTTCGAAGATTTAACATTATGATGCAACCGGCTATTTATTAAAATGGTAAATACATGCTGGTCACACCAAGATGTGGTAAGCCAGATCAATGAATAATTAACGTTTAAGGACATACAGAGCGCATGACAACTTCATGATAAGGTCTAACAGTGAGTGTGGAGAAAAATGATAGAATTGTTACATTTTCTCCGCTAGAGGCGCTTATAGGCGCTTTAGCATCATCGCGGCAAACAATGAAAAAATTGTACAGGAATAACAATAGCAGCGGACCTGCATTTGTTTCCAAAGAGTTTTCATGGCTTCGCTCCCGCGTTGTGTTACGCAAAAGAAAAAGATAAATAGTTACATTAATTAATAAAAACACGATCTGCCAAGTCAACGTAAATTATCTTAAATTTCATGAAATGATATTAAATCACGAATCAAATCTATGTTAGCTTAAGGGCGCTTTTCGCTATGTGAACTAGGAACTTCGGCATGTAACAAAATAAATTATTACAATAGTTCTAAAATGAAATGAAACGTATTTATATAACCAATATTGACTTAACATTCTCTTGTTTCTCTAAGCAGTTGCCCTAGTGGCTTCAGATTGCGTCATTCCTGAGTTCGTAGGTCTGAACACAAATGGACTTTCATCGGAAACTGACATCTCTTAGATCCAATGGTGTGTGTGGCACCGAAGGCTGGTCGTCTATTTGGCTATTAGGAAAAAAAACAAACAACATTTTCGACAATTAAGTTTTAACAGTTGCCAATGAAGTTAAAGTATTATTTATTTTACGCTACGTCATAAAACTAAACACAGAACCTTTAAATTTAAATAATTAAGCCTTAATAGCATTGAAACGATTTCTTTCAGTTAGAAAATAATATTGAATAATGCGGTAAAGAAGTTCATATAAATGATAAGAAAATGTTCAACATACAATTTCATCTAACACAGCTGACTAAACCTATAAATCGTCGATGTGATGTTTCGGTTTTCATTTTGTTTCAGTTCGTTTAAGAGTAATATTTAAGTATTTAAAAGAGGAAGCAGCTGGAAGAGGCCTATGTGTCACAGGACACGCTGATCATCACACATCTGATGTATTAGATTAAGTTAGGTTATGTAACTAAAACAAACATTTATATATATGATACTGTTAGCAATAGTCTTAATAATAATAAATTAAGTACTAAGTAGTATCAAGAGGTCGATTCAGTTAGTGTAATTAGGACCAAAATAAATGCGTAATTTTTAAACTGGAAAAACTTTATATGTAGTTTTATGTTTTTATAGATAAAAACACTAAATCATTAACGTTTAATTATAATGAAGTAATAATAGTATAGTAATAAAATGCTGGATAATTGTATGAACTGCGTTTTAGAGATACCTTTTTCATAGTTAAATTAATCCGTTAAAACATATCTTTCCATCACAGTTAATCCTATGTGACGAAGAGAAATAAGTACTTTAATTAAAACGTTATAACCATATGCGTTGGCTATTAGTAACATAGTATTTATATATACATACAGACATAGTAAATATAATGTATCCTATGGCAAAACATCCGATCAGCTGGAAGGTCGACATTTGATATATTTGATCTTAGACACACTGCAAGATAGCGTGAAACCGTCTTACATCAATTGCTCTGTTTGGTCACTTTTAATATAATAACTTTATTATTTGCCAGTTGTTCTTATTCCGTCTACGCACTTGATTTGACAGGCTGTTAGCGAAAATTTAGCTTTAAAGTTAAGCTCGACGATAAGGAATTTTAAATATATATTTATAATTAGTTATTTATTTATTTATTAAGGAACACCAACAGATTACATGTATACATTTTCTAATTAACAATATTGGGTTTTAATCTAGCATGCAATCTAATAATAGGTGTACACAACATTGACTCTAATAAATGATAGCGGACAGAGTTACTTAAGTATTTGTATCTTTAAACATAAATAAATTGAAACGTGGAAAATATTACATGACTTATGGCTGAGATGACTGAATTTTTTTCTTAAACTAGGAAGTGAGTCATAATACACGTCAAGACCATATCTAGAATTACATTGGTTAAAATTCCTAAGTATTCTACTGAGGGGCGCATGTTTACCTAGATTGGTTAAGGACTGTGGAACGACAAAAGTATCAGTCTGTCTTCTTGTTGCGTTGATTCTAGGCACTACGAAGTAAATCTTTTTTAAAATATCTGGACAAATAACCTAGTTATGCATTGATACGACATTAACGAAAACGAATATAAAACCAAATCAAATTTGGTAAATACGAATAATTCAAGCCAATAAATAAACACACTATTATTTACTACGATATGTAATCATTGCAATTTACGACTGACAATTTTTTGTTTAAAAATCACATTAGACAATTTCTTGTTTTTGTTTGTACATTCCCAGTGGTCGATAATACTCCAAGCGGTGAGACAGGCTTAAAGATAAATACTTTTGGGCCAGTTTTGGTTGGAGATTGGGTTGTTTTAGCTTCATTTCTTTCAATTCTAGTTTTATAGGTGCGTTCGGATACACGGTGCAATTCAATTCAATTCTTGTCAGATATTCAGTGACTGCATAACTATTTATGTTTTAGTTGGCACCTGGTAGATAGTACCGGTGACTCCAGAGCTGGTGCTTTCCTCCCTCAACGAATAAGTATCGCAATACAGGGACGAAATGCTGCCAGCGTTATAGGGAGCAAACTTTTTAATTTTGTTTTCATTAATTATTTTTATTATTACTACGTAGGTTAAGAAAATTGTAAACATTTTATAATAATTAATTCATAGAATTTTCCGCATTAACCTACAATCGACATATTTATATGTTCGCAGCGTGAATTCACAGTAGCGATATTGTGTGTATGTGTTTAATATTATATATATAAAAAAGAATCAATGGCGCTACAACCTTTTTTAGGTCTGGGCCTCAGATTTATGTATCTGTTTCATGATCATTTGTAAATTGAACAGACAAGTAGGTGATTAGCCTTATGTGCCTGACGCACGCCGTCGACTTTTTGGGTCTAAGGCAAGTCGGTTTCCTCACGATGTTTTCCTTCACCGTTCGAGCGAATGCTAAATGCATAGAAATAAAACATAGAAAGAAAATCCATTGGTGCACAGCCGGGATCGAACCTACGACCTCAGCGATGAGCGCCGCACGCTGAAGCCACTAGGCCAACACTGCACTGCTATATTAAATAAATAAATAAATTTTAAATACACTATAAATGATATGACTTAAATGCTTTTATTTATCGTGATTTTGAGATAACATATGATAATATTTACGTAAAAAACCATTTACTAATTCATCTCAATTCATGTATCAAGTTTTGATATCACTCACGTTTAATTTACCCTCACTACATAAGTATTACGCGTGCGTCCCACCCCACATATAGGTCAGGGGAAGAGGCGCGGGGTATGGGGCTAAGGGACGTGGGCGGCCCATGTCCCTATCGACCGCACCCCGGAGTAGCATCCACCCACAGATAAAAAAGTTTGTAAATACATAATAGACACCCATTTTAGTGTGCAATTCGTCGGTCGTTTTGATTTATGAGAAAAAAAATCCAGCTTTCATAACGTTTTTATTAAGTACCTACTTGCTTTAGTAAGACTTAGATGATGAAGGAAACTGAGGGGGACTGATCTAAGAAGGTGACAGTTGGGTACGATTTTAGAGGTATGGAATACCATACTATACACAAGTCAAGTACAGAGACCTCCAAGACTTAAAAAAAAAGAGTCTTAATGACAGGGTACTTTTTAAAATTTTAATACTTATAAAATGTACAAACTTCGATATTATGTCCGAGTAATGGCGCTGGTATCAGCTGCCATTGTCATTATAATTTAATAACATCAAAGTCAAATTAGTTCAAAACTGTTTTGTGGTTTATTTGATGTGCCAATAATTATGGATCTCCAAATTTACAGACTATTTGTTAAGTCTTTAGTAATATAATATTTATTATTGATTTAAGACCAATGGTGTTTGTATTAACGACATTACTGTTCCGACATACACAATAATCACATAAATCCGGCATGACAACAGTAACATTGATTCATTACACAAATAACACGGTGTCCTCGAAATAGTGAATTCATTCTTTGTTCGCGTGTGCCTGTTTTTTGCTTCTCTTAAAACTTTGTAATAAACCGTATGAGCCAAAGTAAGTATCATTACGTAGGTAGGCAAAACAAGTTACGCGTCAATATATTTCAATATGTTGCGATCTTTAATCGAAATCTATCTAAATTAGTCTAGTACAATTGAAAAAGCGCCATTGTATTTTACGAAAATTGTATGCAAAGGAATGATTGCGTTCATTCAAACCTAAAAGTGATTTCGACTAGAATTTATAAGGTTCAAATTCTGTATATTTGATTAGTTTTAGGTTTCATTCTTAATCAACATTCAAAATATTCATAATTACGTAGGCTACAACTTACTTATAAAGTGGTCAAGTTGTTAAATCTGACAAGTTCTCTGAGATGTAATTTCATAAACATAACCGACTTTTTATCTCTCGAATATAATCAAAAAATTCTCCAAGTCTCTCGTTCCTCGTGGCTCGCAGTGCCACGACATACATGAGTATGTTTATACAATTAACGATCCACTTCAACATAATCTAATCTTGAGATGGAATTTACCCAATTAAGCACACAAGAGTACAGCTATAGATCCTTTTGTGTGCCGTAAATATTGTTTACGTAAGAATCTTATAGACAATCGAGCATTTGCGACTAGCTGAAGACGTGATAGTCACGGTCAATGCGGCCTTCCGTGGTTGGCTGTTACTGAAAAATGCAGTCGAACACGTTTCGAACGAAATTTGGCCCGGAATGCGTTCTTTTTATAGATTTATTCAAAGCATTACAGCATTTTAGCGCATTGGAACAAATCCTCACCCATAATGTCTGTTCAAAGAGTTGTTATATATAAGATTGAATATCTTTTTTACAAGCAAATTAAAATAATTTACAATTAATTAGATATCATCCCAAACACCGCCCACGGATTGTCTTGCTGTCCAGTATGGGCTTGATCTGTCTTGCATACCTCATCTATGTCTAATCGTTTCTGTAAAAGTATCTTTTTATCTACAATTACGGCAATATTCTTGTGTAATCTTCATAACTCCACGGGCTTTTGTTAATTCTAATGAAATATTATGTATTATCACAGTAGTATCACAACTTCGTCTATATCTACTTAATACAATATATTTTTTAAATACCTTATTGTCTTTTATATAATTTATTTATTTGTTATCCGTTAATAGATACGGCACTAGTAAAAAAATAGCTTAGACGCTGCAAATTAAATTTAGTATAAGCCATTTTTGGAAATGGTTCATATCACAATCTAGCTTTTCCAGGACTGTCGGATCTTTGCCAATTTTTATGAACAATACTGACAATGGGGCAAAATATTTATTTTCTCTCATCCCAACTTATGCTATAAATAGCTTTGCTAAGCTTCTGCATCTATAGAATTTGGCTTCCTTGACATGCATGGGAAGCTAACATTAAATGTCAAATTATATACGTGCCACAAACAATTGTCTCCACAGGAAGCTCAGCTGAGCGCCAGTCGAGTACCGGGCGCGCGCCTATCGATTGCCACCAGGGCGGAGGGCAAGGCCACCCACGTCTCCAACTGTCACCTCTTAAATCCTTACAATTTCACGCACAATTTCATTTGCATTTTATGCACGGCTCCCTCATTGAGCCGTGACAGTTAAGTGGAATATATAAATTGGCGCTCCTGTGTAACTTGTGTTTACGTGGTTTAGTTCTCGTGGGTTGATTACAAATAACCAAAAGTTTATTATATAAGTTTTTACATCTGCGTTAAATAAATAAACAGGAAGCAGCCATCCCACATCTAATCGGCTAGAAAAAGAATCGGCAATTACGAATTGCGTATATATTTGAAAATAAATAACAATTTTTCTTGCTAATGAAATAAATTAGTGAGTGTATTCATAAGTTGGTGACGAAAAATATCACCGCAATTGATGTTATATGTTAATTTGTTACGGACATATAGAAGTACCAATTTTATAGACAACCGGTCAGCATCAAAAGCTGCATCTAAGCTGATCATATTATACACCTTCATGCGCCCTTGGTTCATAATAAAACGCTACTTCGGTTACCGTGACGATGGTGCTCAATAGCCCCTGGGCGAAGCGAGATCGCGCATGCTCGCTTCACATCGATCCTAACACCCCGAAACCCCCCATACCCCACACCCAAAGCGTGGGCAGACACATCCGAATAATTTCGTAACTCAATGAAGGATCCGGTAATGAAACCAGATTGATGGATGAATTCTGAACAGTATTTGGTATTGTTATCGAAAGGTATGGGCATAGAAGTAACTGAATATTCGTGATGTGAATAAAATCAGAAACTAAGATTTTCCCTTCAAATTCATTATACTTTAAGTACTTGACATTCTTCAGTATTAGAATCGAATTTTTAAACGGCATCTATTCGGCGAAAAGGCTCGCTGTTTCACACATGTGGTAACCATACGGCAATCTTGTTAGATATTTTTATTCAGTGATCCGTCCTGGTTTAAATATAGAGATTTCGTAGTGTGAAAGGGTTAGCTCATTGCAGTGATATAATAGGTATAGCGAAGGGTGGGTCGAGGTGCAGAGGTGATCTCAGCCAGGCGGAAGGGGGGCGGTGCAGGTGGCAATGCATCAGCGGGGGCAGGGGGGCCCCGGCTCCCGCGGCCCGCGCCGACTCATTGCCAAGTTCAATGCCAAGGTCATGCGCGAGCGAGTGCGATTGCGCGCCGCAATGCAGGAGCGGCCGGCAAACAGCGCGCCGTCAGTACTACGACGACAACGATGCCCATCGCATCACCTTTCTAGAAAACATTACTTTGTCAATCCGATATTCCAATAAGGGAATCACATTCCCCGTGCTTTGTTTGCAACGTGACAGATCCGTGAACAGTCTGTGTATGGCGTGCGACGGTAGCCGCAGACCAGTTATGCAATAGCTTGAATACGCCGGTAAGCTGTATGGTTAAGTTTTATGAGTTCACCTTTTCTTTACCCATCTAACATATAGATAATATTTAATTATGACAATATTGCTATACCTCTATACGGACCTGTTAAATTTTTAAATGCATATGGCGATGTTAAGTTATACGTATTACGAGTAAACACCGTTCGTAGCCATGTTTGTTCTACACACTGCGTGCTAAGTGTGTTGGGTTGGTCAATCTATCTTTTTATCTCTGAGTCATGTTATCATCATTATCATGTTGTAATCGTTTGTTTATTGAAATAAGGAAATTTATATTATTCCTTGAAATTGTGTATTTAGAGTAACGTTTAAAATTATCTTAAACGCCGCGAAAGAGGGGGGTAGTTCCACCCGTTTACCGTTTTCCGTATATGTTCTGACTTGAAAAATCAGAATTAAGATATTGTCTCAAATTACGAAAATAGGAGTCTATTAGGATGTTTTTTAGCTGAATAAAATGGCAGCCAAAATTCCTTAGACCAAGGGCATCAAGAATCGACAAAGGGACCGATACACTCGTATCCTGTTGGCGAGTTCGCAAAAAATGTCGATCTCACAAGTTCAAGGTAATCGGGTGATTCCAGCGATCGCTAGTTTGGTAGCCTTCGTTCAACTACTTTAAAATGGCTTATACAACTTAATAATACCGTGTCTATCACAGCGCTATACTAGATTTTCTATTCCCTGGGTTCGAATGCGTCTCCTAACCAGAAACCTTTCCGTCCAATAAGTAAACAATACGTGCAAAAATATAATTGACTTTGTCGTCTGAAATAAACATGTGCTCACGGGAATTCACTTTAAATTGGCTAAAATATTATGTAACCTATAAGTACTTTGGTATTTCCATCTTAGAGAAGGCATTTTATGCTTAAATTATAATCTTATTATACATAATTGGTTATGAAAACGTTTTACACTAAGCCGATGAACGTCCGTTATTATTGATGACCTGTTTTCGTCCCGAGATTATAAATCTTATGTATGTATGTCTATTTGGTTTCCATTGACCACCAATTGATGTACAATTATTTGGCTAAATAATAAAAGTATATTTTGGTTTTCAGTTACAGGAAATTCAATGAAAAAAAGTTACAGATTAAATTTTAAAGATGACAATCCAAAAAGAGTTAACTGTATTTAGTTGTTCACAGATTTAACATTTAGAAGCTTAAACCATCGTTTATGCGTTTGTAAATCAGTTAGCTAATTAGGCAATTTTATAGGTGATTTATACGTCTCAATTTTAAAGTGTCAAAAATGAATGATGCGGCTTTTGTCACAACTGTAATTCGCCTTTACGCCCATCATTTGTAAAACTGTGCAATTGGGTCAGATACACTCTGGCGATTTCACTCAAACTGTTTTCAGCTATAAAAGCTCTTTATGTATTTTGTTTCTAATCCAAAGACGATTCTCATTTTACGTAAAAATAAAACAACAATTTGACTTCTGCTTTAAAGAGATTTAACATACAAGTTTTATTTTTATATACAATATTTTGCGTCGCATTACTATTGTGTTGGCTCAAAACCAGGGCTGGGGGACTCTTCGGTTCATCAGTAACTTATTAAATTGTTAAGTAATACTCCAAAATCCATATTTTATTATTAGTATTTAACATAATTCAATTATTTATTTAATTTTCTTTCGGGTGTTAGATTCTAATTACTACTACTGAGGTTATAAATTTTATGTATGTATGGAATTTAAAACATGTACGACATCCAAAATCACTATAGTTCGGTGAGGCCAAAAATGTGACGATTGCGCAACTCACTCGAGTCTACATTACGAAACACGCAAAGCTGGACTCCGTGAGTAACCAACAAGTTTCAATGTTATCGAAATATTTAACAATGGACATATTTTGGGGCTTCCCAAATGTTACCTTGAATCACCGCAATTTGAAGCCATATTTGTGAAAATAATTGTTGCAAGAAAAAGTTTTTAAGTCGTACAAAGAAGAAAATTTCATTTAGAAATATTTCATGACATTTCGTAATATTCACGTAAAGATTTTCGACTAGATATTCAGTACCTTTTCATAAAAACTATTAAAAAATGGTCTATTATTAGGTTAATACGGTGCAGCTACACTGAAATTTATTACGAAGTTCACTTCTCGCCTGTTACAAATAAGAAGTTGTCTTTTCCAAAATTTTGCATTAATTTATCATTAATATTAGATAACATATTTCAAAATTTCTTATAATTATCAAGATACCTAAATAAAATAAATAAATAAAAAATAATTCTGGTGGTTAATCAATAGTTATTAAATATAACTATGCTGCGTTTGCCCGTTAAAAGATTTTTAACTAACCTTATGTAAATAAATAAATTAATAAGGCATCAGAGACTTTACAGATAGTATGAAACCCGAAAAAATAATAGTTTTTCCAAACGCACCGTACTCAAATGAAGTCGGTTAAAGTACCTATATTCATTCCTAGAACATACTCGCTTCATTATTAGATTTTATTTTTCTTTATTCCGGTTAAATCTAACAATTCCTTATACTAAATCATGCTTAGTTTGAACGCCATAGCTGCATATTTACTGCGTGTACTAAAGATTAGGTTTTGATTCATGTAAAAAGTTACTGTAAATGTAAAATTTATTATAAACATGTTTATACATTGCTAAATTATTATATACGTCATCAGAATAATTATAAAATGATCTATGACCAATTGGAGTCGAAATTAAACATTTAGATATTAGATTAGTACTCGCAATATCGATACGGACCTAGTGTAGGTAGCTGTTTAATTTTACAGAAATATATACAACCCTGCCAAAAGAATTATATATACATATATAGTTTAGAAAAAAACATCCTGAAGTTTCCGCTTTCATTCACTTTATCCTTAGTCATGTTTTAGTTAGGAAAAGACGTTAAATCCATTTGCTTTTAACAACAATTGTAAATTTCGCCAGCCAGAAATATTACAGAAATAGTCTTGGCTTGATTGTCCCAAACAATGAAGTAAACGATGTTTATCGTTCATTAATCAAGGTTTGCTGGATTCAGAAGTGTTACATTATTATAAACAAGGAATAACCTTCGTTTTAAATGTTTGCATGAGTATGTTTCGCTATCAACATCAGCTGACGACCGCCGCGTCACGTTGACGTTTCAATTATGGCGGACAACATGGCCGCCATGTTTATTTACCAGCCTTAGTCATAACATTTTCATAAAATATTATTCATATTGCGTTTTTAATACATCGTCAAATTATTATGTGTTTTAAACGTTGTTAGTATGTATAGGAATAGCACATAATAAAAATATAAATGATACTTCATGGTATGGTAAACTAAGAATTTGTCTATTAATATTCTATGTTAAAAACAATTATTTTACGTATTATCGGCCTTGAACTTTGATCAAGTAAAATATGTCCAACGGAAATCTTTTATGCAAAAACATTATTTTGAACTTTTAGTAACAAAAAATCTACTTATTCATAAAATAGTCCTAAACATATAAATTTTATGTTGAAAAAAAAACATCCATAGTTTGTGACGTTCATAAACAAAGAGTTTATTATTTATCTGTTAATCTAGTTACAACAGTTGATGGATCATGGAATCATTCATGGAAATTTTCTTATAAAGTAATGAAACAATAAGTATAAAGACGGAAAGTGGAGGACTGACGTTGTCGTTTCTTTGAAACATGCTCTTTTCCTCCGAACAAGTGTTAATTGTATCTGTGTCATATTTATATTACAAATATTTATTAAAAATTGTAATAAATACTACGCCCTTGGTACTAGTAATAGTCCAATCTAATTACCTACTTCAGACATGTACTTTGTACTTGACAATTGGCATTGCCATGTATGATATTTATAATTAATAATTATTTGACATTATCTTTAGGAAATATTGCGTAAGTCACTCTATAAAGTACAAAATGTCAGAAAGCTTTATAGTTAACGAATGTTTTGTCCCCTTTATCTACTGTAAAGCAAATACGAACAAATCTTTGAGTTTTAAGTATATTCACAAACAATAAACTAAGACTACAATAATGCATATTGCTACTTTAACAAAAAAAAAGTTAAACGGAGCTCGTGCTTCCCTAGATAGTCTCTGGTCTATATTCCCTGCATCGAAATCAGCACCTTCGAGTTATATGATAAACTAAACACACGATTAATGTTGATAATTCTTAAATTTTAATATCGTTTATATTATTATAATTTTTATAGCTGTAGAGACCTTGTACAAAATTGACCATAGTCACGTCAAGAAGACGCAGCCGTACGTATCGAACAATACAATATGGTCGTACTCCTAAAGAAGCCGGAACGCTTGCCATACAATAAGTTATCGTTACTATTTTATTATGATAATCATCGTTCTGAAGCCCGAAAAAGATAAAACTGTCGAAATTACCTACACAAGTCGGATCGGATATCCGTAATTGCACATCTACTTGTACATATTCCGTGTAAATAGTGGTACACATTATCGCATAGTCTGGAGAACTTCAAGTTGATGTCAAATTTGACATATGACTCTTTTTACAGAATTGCCGCGCTTCGGTGCTCCGTTTTGAAGACTTCCGCTTTCTATTGCCTGATTTTAAATGTAAGTACATATATTTCAAATTTAGAATTTGTATGATTTTACAATAGTGGAGATTGCCACGTTGGAGCCAGTAAGCAATAAACTTTAATAAGTTGACCATACTGGGGAAAAACGGTATTTTCTGCCCTTTAATAGTGAATTAAGTTCATAGTTGCACTGTTAAATGTATGAACGAGTCTACACTCGCTAATAATATCCAGCTTCATTAATCGTCCGTCACAAAATAACTCTACGTATATAACAATAGTGTAAGAGCCACTGTATCGCCTAAACGTGATCCAAAGTAGAAATATATGAACAGTTCAAGTGCACAACTCTTAGTTTTATCGATAGCAAAGCATACGCTGAAATTCTAAAGATTATCTCAAACAATATCGTTTAATTACGATTTTGTATATGTAAATTTTTTCTATTGTTTTGACTCCATCCCAACTTAAAGATTGTTCGTGTTTAATAAACGTGTTTTAGTTCATACCAGTAACACTTACTTCCGTAGGTTTATAAAATAAAGGATATAATTAATAGTAATATATAAATATAATTAATAACTAAAATAAAAGCTTTTATATTGTGTAACTGTATATATCCCAAGACACGTTTCGCTCTTTGGCTAAATCTTGTTAGTGTGTGTAAATGTTACATATGTGGTCGTGTGCAGCTTGCACATGCGCTGGGAGGGGCACGGCCATGGCCACCGAGACCTTGAACGCGCCTAGTAACAACGACGGGTTATTTTTGTTCCACTCAAAGCACATTTCGTTGGGAAATTAACTAGAAAATTGTATCTGTAGATAGAGATGTGTACCTTTGAATTGCGTCAGGCCAGCGCACAGAGTATAATTAATTCTGGATTTATAATATAAAGGTTGTTGCAGTACTAGTAACGTTGTTATAAATGGGGCATGTTAGAAGGAAAAATCGATATGAAGCTGGATTAGGTCACTCTCATAACTAAGAAGTAAAAAAATAGTTTACTACCTATTCTCAGACCTTCCTGACAAGCACTATCTTCATAATAATCGGAGACTACACTAAGGCATTAGAATGTTATTTTATTAACACTTGATAATTGAAACATATATATATATATATATATAACATAAATTATTAAGTCGACATTATCGCTAAGAAGCGATCTCTTCCAGGCAACTCTAGAAAGGAAAAATAAATACCTACTAAGGGTAGTTTATTGTAATTAATATATTGTATCTTTTTCGTAAAAAAATGAGAGAGAGAAAAAATCCCTGGACATAATGTCAGGGAGTACAGTATTAACAATCATGAATCCCAATTAATGCTAGGTTCCAATTGTTATAAATATATACATTTTATTGCGGTAGAATTCTTAGGTTAATTGTAAGTTGCAGGCACGAGCTGCCTCAAATAATTATGTAATAATATCTCTTGTATATTACATAAATATAGAAGTGACCGGAAGCCCCTTGAAGACGTTTAAAAGAGTTTCTATATAATAAATTATCAGTAAACATGACATTTGTTTTTACACTTTAAAAATAGAACTGCCCTTTGCTTTATAAATAGCAACTGTATTGATTACGTCATTTATAATTTGCACCCACTCTGTTCTATTTTTGACGTTTACATTTAGGGCGATTATTTAATAGCATATAATCCAGCTTTTAGTAGGACAACTGACAGATGACATAGTGTTATGACATGACAAATGTAAGAGTCTTTTAAAAAGTTGAGACTCGCTGACGCCTTCTGTATAGCACTCGAAAAGCAGGTAATAACTACACGCTTTAAAGTTTAATTTTATACTAGCGGACTCAGTAGTACTGTACTCACGTCTTAAATAAAAAACACACTAAAAATCGTCAGATTAATCAGGAGTTTCGATACATAGGACAGAATATTTAGAAAAAAAATTGGTAATTGAATGTGTAGTTCGCGTAAAGCAAAGACAATTTTATTTACATCATGGAGTTATATACTAATATAAATATTTACATATACCATACAATATAATCTATATGCCTTTGCCTCACTAAATAACGTACGATATTACGAATTTAATTTACTATTTTAATTAACGAGCAGTGTTGACCTAGTGACTGAATAGAGCGTCCCTCATCCCTGAGGTCGTACGTTCGACCCGGCAGGGCATCAATAGACTTTTCTATGCGCCTTTATTTTACGCTCGAACGATGAAGGAAATCATCGTCACACCGGCGAGTCTTAGACCCAAAAGGTGGACGGCGTGTATCAGGCACAGGGAGCTGATCACCTACTTGTCTGTTAGGCCCAGACCTAAAAACCTTGTAGCGCCATTGTTTTTTTTTTAACTCACAAAACTATTTTTGTAGGGTATTTGTACATATAGAGAAATCTGAGGCCAGGACCTAGAGGTTGTATCACCATTGTATTATAACTGTACGCTTATAATCTCTGTACAATAAATATATTGGTACAGGACAGGCAAATATCATTGGACCTATTCGTGTTTTTTATACAAAATGTTTTACTTATGTTCGACTTTGGTTACTTATTAACATTTAAACCGATTCATTAATATCTTGCAAAAGCGTCACGTGTTATGAGAATAAAATATAATGAACGCCGATGTTCCCATAGTTAAGACTTAATGGATAGTTTCCTTAACTCACGACGACTCTTGCTCCTTATATACGTCGCACAAGGAAAGCTAACACATTTTTGTAATGTTACTGCATTTTATTCATGGTTCACTTAAATATGAATGTCATTGAACACTTAAAAGTTTTATTTTTTATAAAACAACCTCAAATTTATTTTGGTAAAAGAAATATATATTATGTCTACTTTGTTCGTTTGCTAGTTAATAATAGGCTTTTTTTAATTGTTTATTATTATTAAAATAACCCAAAATATGCATCGAGACTTAATCATAATTTGTAGGTGAACTCTTATGTCTGCCAATCCGACATTTTGTTTTGTAAGGCATCGATCGAACCGTTGATTTTCATGTAAGCGTTTGTCCACAAAGCCACAGAATGAGTAGATATTTCTACTATCTCTCTCTTATTTAATATAGTATATTATTTCGCGACAATCTGGATGTTTTCGTATTTAAAAAATAGCTGCCCCCGCGACGTTTCGCCTCAATATTATGATTTACTAAGCCTAAATTTTCAGTAGCTACATGTAGCAACAAATTTTGCAACACCCTTTTTATATTTTTTCCAATTTTTCTCCACATAAACACCTTCCTCAGAGTTCCAGGAATAATCAAAAAAATAAACGAATTTGTCCTCCGTCTTACGATTCATTTTTATTTATATAGATAATAAGATATCCTGTATAGATTAGTGATATGTTAAAAAGGGCCTATACAAATTGTAACAAATATTTTATATACCACTATGGTGTATCAGATGTCCAGCGAGTATTCGAGGTCGTTCAGTATAATTAACAACTTACCCGCATGTTAATTGAAGATAGGGTTGCATTCAATGGCGAAGCGAAATGTCTTTGTAATATGCCAAACAGCTAACACGATTTGAAATTGCTGACTCAACACGTTTATGTGTAACCTAAGTATTAGTATAGTTTCATAGTCGACAATTGGAAAAAAACATAGGTAATTATTTCGTCAAATCAATGCAAAGGTGCACTACAAGAGCTTATAAATCTTAAATAAGGAATTTAGCTTTTTTTTGTAAACAAATATCTGCGTTGTTTTTATGAATCTATTTCCGAAATTATTTGCGCCCATAAGAAACCCATTGACGCACTCTCCTAACCAGAAACATTACTGTTATAAAAGGCTTTTCGTAAGGCAAAGACTATAACTACGTAGGCCTCGTGGACGAGTGGCGCCAGAACCGGAAGACCAAAACCTAAGTTATAAATAGGCTTTTGCGTCATCTGCCCACGCGGGGTGTTCCCGGGCGACAAGTGCGCAGGCGTCCGCCCACTTAAATGTCGAAGGGCATCCCGGATCCCTGGATCCTAGGACTCACGAAGCGCTAAATTGATTTCCTGACTCGTGTAGATTTATGTAACCGTGAACTTTGACTTTTACAAGTATGCTTTTAAAATTGAATTGTGTTTATTGTGTGACAAGAAACTTCATAGAGTGGAGGTATTATTTTGATTATTATATAATTAAGGTATGGAATTATTTTTCGAAGACCAACCGGACGCCAATTCTCATACAAAGGCTTTCACTGAACAAAGGGACAAAGCCCGCCCGTGAAATGTTCCTGGCTTTTTCAGAAGTAGACTTTTTTCTTTAATTATGTCTGATTACTAATTTCATTATAAGTAATGTTTAAATCAAATAGATTTATCAGAATAGATTTTGATTAAGTTCCATTTCACTGCTAAATATATAAAGGTGGATGAATATTTAAAATTTGACTCAAACTTTGTGGAATTTCTTTTGTGAAATTATAATTACAATTATATAACATGTATACCTGAAATCTAATCGTTTAATTAGTCAATTGTAATACAACGAAATTTAATTCATCCCGTCAGCCCTTTTATCACGTGAAGATTTACTTTAGCTAAATGGAAGTAATTAATTTTACCAGACAGCTGTTGGGATGTAGCCCCAATTTGTCCTGGTCTAATTCATTTGCGCGTACATAGGACGAAGTTATTGAGTTTCTTAAAACAATTTTGGACTAAGATGAATGTTTTGTGTTAGTTTTCTTCGGTTTCTATTTCCTAAAAAATCCTCATTGATTTTAGTACGTTCGAAGGTTCAATGGATCTGCCATTTAATGAGTCTCCATGTCTTCAGACGTAAGATGCTGCAGCCACTGTTGATCCGTGACCAATAGTGACCATTGCATAATAGAAATATATTTAAATGTTAAATTGCACATTTGTATTTTTTGGTCTAGTTTGTCTTTTACTTTTTAAGTTATTTTCTCTGTGTCATTTTAATGTTTCCCTTAAAATTTTGTACACACTTGTCATTGATGCATGTAGTATTGCGTTTTTGTATGAGGTGTGTTCCCTGCAAGTGATTGGACATTTGCTTCAAAAAAATTATATAAGAAAACTTTTATATAATTTAATTTGCTTAGCTAGTACTAATTTATTTTAATAAAATGCAAGCAATCGGGTCTATGACCTCTATACCCGCCAAGGCCATTGACACCTGTCAGATTTATCACGAAACAAAGGAGTAAGTCTGCTGTCCATTAGTTATTGTCAAATTTATTTATTGTATACAGAAAAAAAAATAAGTTTACAAGTGAAGTGGATACATAAACTGGACACAGTCTTTCTGATCATCAGAAAGTCGAACAGATTCAAAACTTTATACTAAAATACGCGTTCGTAACAAAATGCATTTTATTTGTGGAAAAGTTTTTAAATACAGATAACGAACGCGATCTAAAATTGAAACTACATGCAAACCATTAAGTTGACACTGTTGTAGTGGTTATATGTTGCACATACTTGAGAATTATATTTTATTATGTTATCATTAAGAAGTTTATCGCGTTTTATATAAGTACTAGGTTGGAAGACATTTTCGCTACCTGTCATTTTCGATTTAATTTTCGCACTAAACGAACAAATTACTTACAGATAATATAATATTCTATACCTATTTTTAATAATTTAAAGCTTAAACTTAAATTAAAGAGCGTGGGAGTCGTTCAAAGACGGCCATTTAGTCAATGAATGGGATTTCTGCAAACAGGATTTTATCTTATTATTATTTTTCAGGAAGCTCACCTCAGTCACATTGCCAGAAGGCTCGCCAGTGCGTTGTCGGCCTATTAAGAATTGGTACGCTCTTCTCTTTAAGTTGTTTTGTTCGAATTGGTTCGAAAATACTTGGACAGCTGGTTCCACATAGTGGTGGTACGCACCAAAACTGCCCTAAAAAACCCTTCAGTTGTGGAAAGACGGACATCGACGTCTATGGCTGAATAATAAGCGTCGATAAACTAGATAGAGTACGTGATTGCATACATATCTTATAATTTATGCATTGTAATCAAATTATGCCACATGACTCATAGGAAAAATGTAAAGTTAATATTACCTTGAACATTATAAGCACCATCTAAGAGCATTGTGGCTATTTTTATAACCCACCTGTTTGTCGGTTCAGCTTTCCCTGCCAAAATCCCAGATGAAATTAATTACTTATTATGAATGGAAATGTTTAACGCCACATAATGTGTACTATATCTGCTAATCCCGAGCATCAGGGGTTTGATGAAGTTAGTTTAGGTTTCAATTTTTCCCTCGCCAGCCTATGTTCTAATATAATTGTGTATGTGTGTATAATTTGTTATGTCATATTATCTTATATAATTTTATACATACGTTGTTTTAGAATTTATAAATACATACTAAAAAAATGTTATTTTTGTGGGTAAATCGGAAACTCTGCAAATATATAATAGGTGACACATCGCTAAAATATTTATGACATGAGCAAGAGTCCACAATGAGGCTTGCTCATGTCATGGTTATGGGAATTCACATACAATGCCTTTTCTACCTTTGGCTAGATTCATTAAAATTTGATTAATTTCTGTGACAAATAATAAATTAATAAGAAAAAAAATGATAACAATGATATTTTAAAGATTATAATTAATACCTACACGGTATCATTGTAATAATGTTTTGGCATTAATGACGTGACGGAAATAACTAAGTGCGTCTTGCTCCCTTAGCAAACACAGCTCTAATAAAAATCCTTTATTCTAAAAAAAATGGTCTACAATTAACAGAATAAACACTGAAGCATTTCCGAATCAATTCTAGTTAGGGTCCTTCAAGAAAAGAGCGTACCAATTTTTAAAAGGCCGGCAGCGCAATATGCGAGCCTTCTAGCTATGTACGTGTCCATAGGCGGAGGCATTACTTAACAACAGGTGAGCCTCCTGCCTGCTTGTCTCCTATTATAGAAATAAAATATATATAAATATAATTTTTTTCAGACATCCGCAGATTAGCTGTTCCTCGGCCATAGCGGAACACCAGATGTAAGTAAATTTTTATTTAATAATTACCTGAAAACTTGTTGATTGTTATTCTCATTATTTCGGTTTTTTTTCTATTAGACTCTTATTTAAAATAGCTTTCATACATTGTTCCTTCGAAACAAAACAACTCCCGCGACTCATGTATTGTTAAATAACTTTGAGGTATAAGACAGGCAAATCTGTGCATAAAAATAATAATTATTGAAAATACAAATTCTAGTAGAATTTGGGCTGACGTCAATTTACTCGGTTTAATGCGATTCTATTGAAGAATCATAATGTTCATCTATTATACATAATGAATAGTATATAATATTTACATAAATAATAGTATATGCATCGTAATTATTTAATAGTCCTAGGTGTACACGTGTATATATAAGCGGTGATGTCACACATGGCCAATATTGATAAGATACGTTCATCAAATATTTCGATCACTTAAGTGAAAGTTGTTTTCTTCAGAATCAATACTATATTGCCATTATCATTGTGATAATTAAATATAGAAAAGTAAATCATTTTAACCTCAAACTACATTTAAAACTATGAATTTTTGACTCATATGAGTTTACATCATAAATACATACTACACACTATCAAAATTTACTAGATTGCATTTATTTTTATACAACGTAAATACTAAATGTTATCTTTAAATACGCAAAGTAACAAAAAACAAAATGGTATAGAATACAAAAAACAATGACGTATTTTTTAGTGGCCAATGCGTGCGTCACACACACACAGATGTCCTTGGTTAAATTCCTGGCCGTCATTGGTTTGAGTTTGTAAACAGGCTGATCGCGAAAATGACTTCAAACAATGAATATCGCATAGGTCTTACTGACCCAGTATATCTGTAAACAGGTAGCAATACAAAGTAGATACATGACGTAGATAAGACAATATTCCACAACAACCGATTTGCACGTGTCTAACGTACGTAAGAATGTGTGCGTGCGCCAAGGTCAGGGTTGGCACGTGGGGAGGCCGACCCTACTTTTCCACCCTTTCTACAGCTGCCCGTCTTCTTAC